>NC_046990.1:11162083-11452083 GCF_009769545.1 Cyclopterus lumpus | reverse complement strand
GTGTGTGTGTGTGTGTGTGTGTGTGTGTGTGTCATATGTCTGCTTTGGTGAGAGCCAGTGAATAGCAGGCATTCAGACCTCTGCATGGCCGTTGGTGAGAGCATGAACTGAACTGTGTGTAACTTGTTTCCCCTGCAGGCCTGCATGTGTTTTCCCTTCTCTTGTGCAGACTGCAAACTGGTTTCTTTCAGCGAGATCATAATAAGCCAAATTACAAAACCTAGAGGAATGATAAACGAGGGATATGCAAGTGTTGCGCCAATGCTACAGAGCTGCAGGAGTCCAAGACAAAAGCACAAAGGAAAGTTGGGGTGTGCCAGCACATTTTTATATCTCTCTTGAGGAAGCAGACTCTTTACAGGATTGATTCTGTGGCCTTTCAGTCACAGCAGAAAAGTTTAAAAAAACAACTAACAAGTGCCTAATGCACTACCTGAATCCATAGGTCTCTTTTCCATAGCGCTTGTATCAACCTCTCCATCTCTCTCCCCCCCCCCCCCCCTCCTGCACCTCTCTTCCGGCCACAGTGTTTACTGGACGTCTATCTTCATGCCAATCCAGATCCCAAAGCGTGGAAAGGGAAATGGAAGGAGGGGCCCAACGAGCGTGTCAAACAGATTGGCCACTAAATTTAATCCGTTAACATGCAGCAGTGTGTTGTTTTCATTTGTAAAAGTCTCGGACCCGGGCTCAAAGGTTGCCGCGTTGTTATTGTGACAATCGCCAAAGTCACACTGATAAACTGACCAATGTTGATCGATAGCAGGACTAAAGTATTCGTCCACTGGCGTGTGTTTTTGTTCCGTTTTGTCTGTAACGGGACCGGAAAACGTTCAGTCTGTCCACGTTATCTACTTTGAAAGTTTAAACGTGTGTCCACGAGTTTATTCACATCGTACCTTTCAACAACAAGGACATTCAGAGGGCTTTACGTGACACCTAAAAAGACATTGAGCATATCAGCTTCGGATGAACTTTTGAACAAAATATTGCACAGAACGAGAACCGTGGATTTTGACGGTGAGAGGAATCTTTTCATCACAGGGGGACCGCAAGCAAAACCGGTTTCAATGTTCATTTGGGTACCCGATTGTTGGTTTAAGACAGACCTATCCCCGAAGGCGAGATATAAAACAAACAAAGGGTTTGTATGGGAAGAGATGAATAGCATTCAGGAAGAGGAAAGTAAAATAGAAACTAGCTGTGATATGATAGTTACAGGTGCTATTAAAAAAACAGGTTTGGCCCTGGACAATGTGCAGCAGCAGCAGATCACACATGCACTATACCTGTGAGTTACAGACAAACAGTAGTCATTTGTATTGTTTTAAAGACAGGAAGCCAGTGCACTCCTGTTCTTAGGGAGTTATCTTTGAGAATAATAAGTATACAGTGTAATACTTAAGTAATGGACATGTTGTCACTCATCTAACCCCAACTAAGTCCCGAGATGTTTCCCTGAAACACTTCTTCTCTTCTCCCTGTCCCTGGCAGCTGGCACCATGCTCCCCCGTAACATGCACATGCGAACAGGTGGTTATGACCTGCCGGGGGTGGAGTCAAGCGACGTGCCTCTCATTGGCTACCGGCCCTTGCAGCCTGACACCCCGAGCCCCCAATCACGGAGGCGGAGCGGCGTCAGCGAATCGGAAACTTCACAGGTGAGTGTTTTTGTTTCCTTTCCGCCTCGTTGAAACAGATCCATCATTTTTGCCACTCGAGCGCGATGCAGAGAGTGGCATGAACTCAGCTACACGTTTCTTAAATGAACAGCAGCTGCGGTCGGCCGGTTTCCAGATAAAGAAAAACCCTCAGAGAATGTTGGTGTGAAACAAAAAGAGATGAAGATGGCGTGTGTTTTGGTTTAGTGCCAAAATTCCACCTTAATCTTTGGTTTACGACCAAATATCTTCCCAACTGATGACGTTCCCGTCAACTTCGGCTGAACGCGATAGTTTCGTGCTAATTAGCCAATTGTTAGCATGCTAACAAGCTAAGCTAAGACAGTGAATCTTTAGCACAAAGTACCGCACAAGTTTGTTTATTTGACCTCGCGGTCAAACCGTGGAACTACAGCCTCCGGGTCCGTCGCCATGGTGATAATAGATACTTACGCTGGGAAAGAGGCGTCTGTAGCGCCGTGGATAAGCTATTCTTTAGGTAAATCACCTTTTTCAGTAAGAACCCTTAATGTAATATCTGTTATTTAAATCATTAGGTCATGAAAGTTGTAAAATGCGCGAGTTATTTTATATGTGAATGAGCCCGAGAACGAGCAGCCTGGAGGCGGAATTAGCGGAAACCGCTAGTGCGCTCGCTCCACGGGCCCAAAGTATGTGGAAGATCGCCGGAGGGTCTTGGTAATTCTATCCTCGGAAGTCAATCTTTATTGCTTCATGCAGAGCCGACCAACTTTCACACTGCTGAGCCTGAGTTTTCTCTAATTGTAACGCTTTTTTTTTCTTTTTTCGTTGACTCGGCGATAACATCACGAAACACGGACTCGGGCTGAACTGAAGCTGAGGAAGTTAAAAGGTTCATGGTACACCAGAATTTCACACGATCTTTCCCCCCTCTGTTAATGTTTAGTGACTTGATAGTGAGGTTTGCTGAGCCTTATCAGAAGCTCTTCAGAGGGTGGAACTTCACGCACTTGTTTTGAGGAGCAGTAGAAGTCTCGTGTTTTGACCCAACCACACATTACCTGCTCATAGCTCTTTGGTTTTACTTTACAAGGAACAAATGAAGTCGCACTGACTCTCCCTCTCTCTCTACGAACGAGTGGACTTCCTCCGCCTCGCGGTAAATAATTTACGCTTTGCTTGGGCCGGTCGATGTGGTGTACACCTGCTCTGTCTATAAACAGTATCCAGTATCACAGACCGTCTCCAAAGACGGTCTGTCCAGTGGAATCCAATACGGCCACTTGTTGATTCTTTAATGAGGGAAACTTGAAGCCTCGAGTGGTCAATGACGCTCGGAGGTGAAGGAACCAACGCGTGTTTTCACGCTCAGTTCTATCAATTAAGGTGAAAATCAAGCCTGAAACCTGTACGGTTAATACTGATTAATTTGATCCCAAAGGTGCGTAAAAAGATTTAAAAGAACAACATATTTTAAATGCAGTTCTAAAAGATTGGACCGCTGAGATGTAAATCTTAACCTGATAAATATCAAGTCTTGTTTTCTCTTAACTCACACCGCTTTGTGAAGATATTAAACAATTACACAGCAAGAAATCCCTCGTCCACGGCCTCAATAGAGCACAATGCAAATACAGCGACTTTTGGAACAAGAGGCCCAGCTGTTTCCTTCAAAGTGGGCTCAGATTTCAAGAGAAAAGTCCTTTTGTATGAATGAATTCAATGAGCGTACATTTTAATATGACCGCATACAATACAAGATAAGTCCAGCTTTGTGGCAACAGTTCAGAAAACGGCCTTACGTGTTCAGAATGACAATGACTCCCCTGCAGAGAGCCAGAAGCCTGACCTCACCCCATCCAGTTATCTGGAGCACCGACTGTGAGGATCCAGGTTGTGCTAGAAGGTGAAGAGCTGGCCGGCCGTCGTGAGGGAGACGGAGCTCATCTTTAGACCTTTCCTGGAAGTCTTTTTATAGCGTTTGTACTTGGTAGCGCGCATGAAAAGTGTTGAGAAATAGAAATGAACCGATGAGGAAGAAAGAGTCAAAAGGGGGGAAAGTCGGATTGTCGGTTTCGGTGAGTTGCCTCAAATACTTTGACGCTGAGCTTCAAGTTATGACGCTCTACGTCACCTTCATGCACGGCGACTTTTCAAAATAAACTTCCATATTCACAGGACGTTAGGTTCAGGTAACAAAACCACTTAGTTAGGTTTAGGAAAAGAGGTGTGGCGGACGTTAACGACTCACTAACTATTGACTTTTATTTTCTCACTGGACACGAACCGCGCCGCGTTTGAACCCTCGTGGCCGCCCTGCATGGACTGTTTCACACTTACTGTCGGACATCAGTTGCTCTGAGCGTGGGCGCGCTAACGAGGAGCTCTTACTGATAGCACTTTGTAGTTTAACACTTTGGTAGCACTTAAATGTCTCTTACTGATACACTTTGTAGTTTAACACTTACTGATAGCACTTTGAAGTTTAACACTTTGGTAGCACTTAAATGTCTCTTACTGATAGCAATTTCTAGTTTAACACTTTGGTAGCACTTAAATGTCTCTTACTGATAGCACTTTGTAGTTTAACACTTTGGTAGCACTTAAATGTCTCTTACTGATACACTTTGTAGTTTAACACTTTAGTAGCACTTAAATGTCTCTTACTGATACACTTTGTAGTTTAACACTTACTGATAGCACTTTGTAGTTTAACACTTTAGTAGCACTTAAAATGTCTCTTACTGATACACTTTGTAGTTCAACACTTTGGTAGCACTTAAATGTCTCTTACTGATAGCACTTTGTAGTTTAACACTTTGGTAGCACTTAAATGTCTCTTACTGATAGCACTTTGTAGTTTAACTTTATTGAAGAAATTGTACTTGCTTGATTCTTGTTGTTCTGAGTTTGGACTCATGGTTTAATGCACTTATTGTAAGTCGCTTTGGACGGAAGCGTCAGCTAAATGACATGAAATGTTATGTAATGTTTGTTTTTCACAGACGTTGGCTGGCTAGTTAACTGCCGTATGTTACCCATAAACCAACTTTCGACAAACAGGAACAAGTTAACAGCTGTTATGTGGACATTTTAGTGGAAGTGAATCAAGGTGAATGCAGGTTAAGTTTGCACACCGACTATTCCCGACAAATTAACTTCACAGACTGATGATATCTATCGGGGTCATTTATCTTCCTTTTAAGGGGAATAGAACAGCTTTGACCTGAATGCCACAGGGTTTTACTTAAAAGAGAGTAGATAACGGGCTCCAAGGGATTCATAGGTGAAACGCGTGAGAAGAAGAGCAGGGAGAAAGATAGGAAGGAAGGGGCTGGGGTTGTGGACCACTCAGAAGTCAAAAACAATGGTTATCTTTAAAGACAGCTTCAGAAGACGTACGTATGACCCCCTGTTCAGTGGGAAGACTTGAGGTGTGTGTATTTGTTCAAAGTCAAAGCTTTTCGGCCAAGCGGAAGCCCCAGTGATAAGGATTTATTTCAGGAAAAAGGTTGGAGCTGGTTGTTTTTGAGAGTGTGTGGGGGGGGGGTGGAGAGTCGGCTTCCTGCCCCGAGCTTTTTTCTGGTGCCGTCCGATAGCTGACGTAGTTGTTCAGGAGGAGAGGTTGACGCAGCCTCGTGATGGAAGGAGAGGGGAAGAAAAATAGCTCCGCAACACGAGAGCACGTCCTGCTTCCTGTGTTTGTCTGCACTTATTATGTACTTCCTGCATGGGGGGGGGGGGGGGCTTTAAGAAAAAGGAGAGCTCAAGGTCCTGAGAGAACATCCCATCTTTGAAAAGAACATAAACAAAGTGTCACATAGAACAATAACATATATGGGACAAAATCAGCAACGAATATATAACTTAAAAAAAGAACTAAATTACAGAGTCCTTTTCTTCACCACGAGCGGCCTGTAATCAGGACGCTCATGCACACACTCCTCTCCTCAAGTCACACACTCCTCTCCTCCACAGAAAAGGCCGGTTCCTCTAACCCAGATTCAGCCGGTTTGCAGAAGGCAAACTCAAGGGAACATACTTCCATCTGGAGGATCTCAATATACCGGCCCTGTCTGGAATCAGGACACCTTGTCTCGGTGTCTGTGATGAAGTGCTGAAGACCAGTGAGAGCTTTAATGGTGCAGTCTAGTGATTGTCCTCCTTTTGTATCATAATCCTCACGTGTAGCATAAGTCACAGCTTGGCTGCGCTCATCAAACCACATCAAAACCATATATCGACTCCTTTTTGAATGTTTTTCGGTCCTGTTGCGTTATCATTAGATGTGTTTAGCGAAGTAGCCGATGTTAGATGTTCCCAGCCTCAAAGAAAAGTTCAGCATCAAACTTTTTGTGTTTACACGCCAAGAGCTGTCTCCAGCTGCGCCAATGTTTACTCTCCTTTTGCTTCTCTTTATGTCTCAAAAAGGTACTTCCTTTGCCCCTGAGTGGGGTTTCTTGATAACGGGCTCTTCGATGTCGTTTTCTGTTTTCAAATAGCAGAGCAGGATATATTCAATTTAAGAACAATTCAATAATAAAGAAAATGAAAGAATGCAAAGTGTACACAATGTATATAAAGTGTGTACAGTGAAAGCGGTGCAAAACTGTTAATAACGTTAGTTCATGTTTCTTTTGTTTTTTTAAAAAGATTGCACCTTTAAATCACTTTTACTTACTTATAAGAGAGCAGCAAGACTGTGCTTTGGGTGATTTAACATATATATATAGATATATATAGATATATAGATAGAGATATAGAGATATGTATAGAGCCGCATTCAAAGCCGTGTTTGCGTTGCTCTTTATCTCAGTTTGGACTCGTGAGCTCACTGCGGCTGTTAATTATATTGCTAACTGCTTGCACATGTTCACCGTGTGTTCTCTCTATTTATTATGTTTTGGCCTTGTGACCCACGTTATCTCATTCTTGCTGGCTGAGAAGATCTTTCTTTTAACTCTTGTGTGAGATTTTGATTCAAGGCAAAACTATTTTTTGAGATAATGCTCAGATATTGTGATGGGACCTATACCTTAATAGTTCATATATCAATATTGTAGCACAGCGTACATACTTTGCTTTATGAACATCTTTCCTTGCATCGGCTCACTCCGACCATCATATCTAATGATTCACAGCAAGTAAAGTGTCGAATTTAAATTCTAGATTGTTTAAAGGAGTTTTAATATGTACAAAATAAATGTTGTGTCCAGCACGGCCTAATGACAGGCGATGTCAGACTTTGTAAATGTTTGAAGTCACAATAAATACCATAAATATAGAATAATCTGGCTTTTTAGGGTAGTTTTACTGTTTTAGACGTCTCTTGTAATCCCGCACTACAAACCGATGACTGAGAGGAGAGTATTGCATATTAGATTTAATGTAACCAGGTAGACAAAAAACAAATACTAAAGCTAATGTTGCTTGAGTCTGCTGGATACGATGTGACGTTAGCTGACACACTGCGAAGCTAACTGCCGTACACACACACACACACACACACACACAGCTGTAAACATGTTAACATGGCTTCCCTCTGCGATGTCATTAGCCCCTTAAATACACACAGCTTGCTTCCTGGTTCAGAGGTCGTCTGAACATTTATTATCCCTCTTTACAAGAATGCAGGCCTCTGACTGGGCTATTGAGTACAGATACAGCATGAAAGCGGTGCAAAGATCCATCTGGAATCAGATGGCAGCCCTCTCACTCAGATATTGTTTGACTGTAATGTTGTGAAAACCAGGGACGCTCAGTCGAACTGGTTTATCTGAAGGGGAAGGTCATCTAGAAAGAGAGAGAGAGAGGAGGGGAGCGATTGAAAGAGAGGGGGGTATTGTTCTGGAAATAGCTTCAGGGCTTTGTCTAAGTGTGTGTGTGTGTGTGTGTGTGTGTGTGTGTGTGTGTGTGTGTGTGTGTGTGTGTGTGTGCATATGCTTGTGCATGTGTCTATTGACGAGGGTCTCCATGTGTGTCTGTGGGTGACTGTGTGAACGGCAACTCACTAACAATGAGTGTTTTGCCATCAACACCAACATACGTGTGTGTGTGTGTGTGTGTGTGTGTGTGTGTGTGTGTGTCTAATGGGTGTGGCCCAGGTGATGCATGCTCGGGGGCCGGACTTAGCTCCAGCTTCAGGTGTGTCTTTGTGAGCCACAGACTGTTGAGGGGCAAAGCCGCGAAGAGGTGAACACACAGATCCAGGTCAACAGAGGGAAACAGCAGTCGGGTACAGAAAGAGCAAGAGAGAGAAAAGAGGGAGCAACAGATGAGAGAAAATGGAGAAAATAATGAGAACGCCGTTGGTCCCTTTATCCTAAAGATTTCCAGGAAGCTCAGGGATCGCTACCTGCCTGGACTTGCAGTGGGAAAGGTAACTTGTGGGGCCGATTTCTTTCTCTCTTCTTCTTTTTGTGTACTTGTGTGATAACACGGGAAAAGATACGATGGCATGCAGGTTTGCATTGACGCAAGCTGAGAAGGCAGCTAGAATAACAGGTTTGATACGGACCATTCGGGGCCACGGGATCCTTTTTGAAACCACGAAGCTCGGAGCGTTGACCTTGGATCAAGCCAAGCCGAGGTAATTTGAAAAGAGGCTAATAGAGGCTAACATATGCTTATTGCAGCTAATTACATCGTGATAGGAGAACTCGGGCCCTTCGACTGTCTGTATGAATATGTTCCTTGGCTCATATGTGTTTGAATTTGCATATGAAAAAGCTCACATGTCGCCACATGCAAAACCAAGGAAAGAAATACGAGGCAGCTTATTAGTAAATACGTATGTTGTGTTTTTTGGTGTATTTGCATTGTTTTCCAAGGTGTTGCTCATGTTTCTTTTTGTAGATCAACCGTCCCAAATTTGCTGGACATTTTTGCCAACCAGGGTGAGTTCACACGGTGTGTGTGTGTGTGTGTGTGTGTGTGTGTGTGTTTGATTATGCATTCTTTATGAGTTATGATGGGAAAAGTCACAGTTGCGAAAGCAGCGTCGGTGTCGGGACACGGGTGAAGGGGTGTCGTGTTCCATGTGTTACGAACTCGTACGATTGTGATTTGGATGTAAACAAAGGGCTCGGCCACGCCCACCACCGGCGACTCACAACACGAGACATTGTCTGACAGCTACTGTAAAAACTAACACGGGACTAGAGTTATCAATATTAATGTCAATGTTTGCATGAGCAAAACATGGAGATTGTTTAAACTAGTTCATGTGGCTTATTTAATGGTTCTCAAAGGGTCACAAGATGAACCTGAGGGGTCATGAGGTGATTACTGGGACAGGAAATAAGTAAAAACACAATTCTGCTCCACTAATTTGGGATTTGTTATCATCGCTTTTGCATAATTTTACCTCTCGGGGTCTCAAAAGGTTATTTAAATGAAAAAAAACAAACATTTGAAAAGTTCAGAGGGGAAAAACACGACAACAGGCCTCAACTACACACTCCTGACACACGACAACAGGCCTCAACTACACACTCCTGACACACAACAACAGGCCTCAACTACACACTCCTGACACACGACAACAGGCCTCAACTACACACTCCTGACACACAACAACAGGCCTCAACTACACACTGCTGACACACGACAACAGGCCTCAACTACACACTCCTGAAACACGACAACAGGCCTCAACTACACACTCCTGAAACACGACAACAGGCCTCAACTACACACTCCTGACACACGACAACAGGCCTCAACTACACACTTCTGACACACGACAACAGGCCTCAACTACACACTTCTGACACACGACAACAGGCCTCAACTACACACTGCTGACACACGACAACAGGCCTCAACTACACACTGCTGACACACGACAACAGGCCTCAACTACACACTTCTGACACACGACAACAGGCCTCAACTACACACTCCTGACACACGACAACAGGCCTCAACTACACACTTCTGACACACGACAACAGGCCTCAACTACACACTTCTGACACACGACAACAGGCCTCAACTACACACTGCTGACACACGACAACAGGCCTCAACTACACACTCCTGACACACGACAACAGGCCTCAACTACACACTGCTGACACACGACAACAGGCCTCAACTACACACTCCTGACACACGACAACAGGCCTCAACTACACACTTCTGACACACGACAACAGGCCTCAACTACACACTGCTGACACACGACAACAGGCCTCAACTACACACTGCTGACACACGACAACAGGCCTCAACTACACACTGCTGACACACGACAACAGGCCTCAACTACACACTGCTGACACACAACAACAGGCCTCAACTACACACTGCTGACACACAACAACAGGCCTCAACTACACACTCCTGAAACACGACAACAGGCCTCAACTACACACTTCTTCTTTGTGAGAGGTTACTATAGCCATAAAGGTTAAGGAACCCTAAACTACTTTATCTAAAGGAGTTTAAGTCTATTATGTGAAACATCTCAGTCTGTAAGGTATAATAAAAAGTAATATTTGCCTCTGAAGTGGAGTGAAGTACAAATATCAAGTTGTATATGGAAAGTAGTTCAAAACTCTACTTAACTCCAGCACTTGAGTACATGTATTTAGGACCACGGGGCTTTGAAGGCACCTTAAAGGCGTGCGCCTGAGGCCGTCTGATAGCTCTTATCTCGTGGCTGCTCAGACGTCTCACACTTCTTCTTCTTCTTCTTCTTACTATTAAAGTGCCGTGAGTCATCTGCTGTCTGCGATATGATTTGGTCTGCGGGGTCCTGCTGTCCGGCCACCTGGTTTTACTCAGCACTGTTAATGAGCATCCGTGTGTGGGCCGCATAATATTTATTAGACTATTTCATGAAATGAATATCTGTTGCATCTTGTGCATTCAGAGCCCTAAAAGAGAGAGATTATTCTTCATTATTAATAACAGTAGCGTCCGCCACATGAAGGCAAAGATGTACGGAAACAGAGCTGCAGGTGTTTTATGGAGAGCTGCAAGAATGCCTGTGGGCTTTGATTTGAGTTATTTATTTATGTAGTTCACCTCTTTGGTTTGGCTTTTCATTTAAAAAATTTTTTTAGTGCTGTTATTATTGAATGTTTTATTATTACAAAGCAATTTGAGGTTTGTGTGTGGATGTGGATAAGTGCACTACAAATATAGTCTGAGTGATTGATTGATTGAAATGATCTCCACCACACACATTTGTCTGTCTGAAAGTGTTCTCTGATGTCCACTTTGTCTTTGTGAAATAACGTATTTATAGCGAATGAAACGAGCCCGAGGGAGAAAATCGTTGTCTGGTTCAAGTGCACACGCAGCCTGTGAGGCCGGGTCAACGATTAGCGGGTCGCACGCCATAAATACTCACGAGCGCCGCCTCACACGGAGCTTCATGACGATGTGTTGATGTGTCGATTCCCTCGCTTGGCGCGCCCCCTTCTTCTAATGAGACTAAAGGGTTAAGCGCCTGTTTTGTTCGGTTCCCCTCTTCAGGCAGAGCCCTCACCGATGAAGACCACCTGGTACTGTCCTGTAGATCTGGTAAGACCAGAGCGCTGCACACTGTCGCATGGGTGGGATGATGTGCAAGTATAGAACAGGGTAACTGTGTCAGGGACTTTCCCCCGAGGCTGAAACGGGATCGCTAGAGCTCCATGAAGCGTGAGAGAGATGAGCAGCTTGATGTCTTTTTATTGTGTGTTTTACATGCATAGTGGGTCTCTAGGAGAACAGATACTACCTGTACTATACTAGAACAGGACAACGTTAAATTCAGTACCATTAAAACATTTTTTTTAAAAAGTAACTTCTTGTTTATTCTGAACCAAACAGTTTTTGTCCTTTCAAGAGTTCAAAGTTCATTTGCAACCCTTTGAAGGCCGTTAATCTGTCTTCTCTTCACTCAGTCCACTGTGGTGGAGGAGCAGGACGATGGGGTGGTCTACACGGTGGTGGTCAAGCAGCACCACGGTGCCCCCGGCAGCCTGACGGTGAGTCACGTGACTGGACGCGCCGCGTCGGGAGGCGAGCAGACGCCAGTTTGCAGTAACGTGAGCTTCCTGTCTCTTCCTTCCTGTCTCGCTCCAGTCGGTGGTTTCTCGCTCCCAGTGCTTGAAAGCGGGGACGGAAGAGAAGCTGGTGCTCCACCTCCTCCACTCCTTTTCTATGGGCGACTCCTCCTTCATCACCATCTTCCTCTCCACCTATCGATCCTTCACCTCCACGGGCAGAGTGCTGGACATCCTCACTGACAGGTGGGGTGGGGGGGGGGCCTTGGAGACTAATCCACTTGGTAGATGTGGAGATAAAGTCCATTTGATTGGCTGCTGTGGGCTCTGTGCATGCCTGTCCAACATTTCAAGTGGTGGAACTCACTGCTTCATACTAAATACTAAGATACGCGGTTTACATAACTGGTTAAATTACACCGACTTTACATTTGAGTCCAGCTTTCTGACTTCAAGCTGAGTCCAATTTAAACCGCAGTCTGTAGATTAATTGCGTAACTTAATTTAGAGACACTTCCCCAATGGTGGAAGCACCTGCCTGTTTAAAAATAACAGCATAATTCAGCAGAAATAGCCTGCGAAGGCTTTTTCCTTTTTCTCTTATGAAGTCGTTAAAATAATGGAGGCATTTGTATGAAAACAGCTGTTTTGAAAGTTTCCCCAAAGAAGCGACACAAAGGAGAGCTTCGACTCGGTTTACCTGTAAACATCAGGGCGGAAAAAACAAGCCACAAATACATGTATCACAAAGAGCATTATTTATGGCACAGCAGATATAAGCACATATTTGAAGCCGAATGATATGTTTATGTTTTTTTTCTGCTCCGCTAACCTTCTCTGTTGTTAACAGATTGGAGAATCCGCCCGGGAACAGCGAGAGGAGCCATATGAGACAATCTTTCAACAAGTGAGTGTGTGTGTGTGTGTGTGTGTGTGTGTGTGTGTGTGTGTGTGTGTGTGTGTGCGTGTGCTTAAGTATAAGTGTGAAGCTGTGTGTGCCATATATACATCTTCTAAAGAAAGTTTCGCTTCTCGCTTTTGTTTTTGGGGGAATATTATTATTACCAGTGCTCATTTTTTCTTCTGTTTTTTTATTTTTAAATGGCCCGTTTTCAGCTTTAACTTGATTGAGTTATGAATGAGCTTGTTATGGTGACGTGTGTCTGACACGTGAAGTTCAGGATGAACAAACACGGCCTCGACGAGCTCCCTTTACTACAGTGACAAATCACATTTATTCTTTAGAAGGTCAAGGTCGTACAAAATGTTAACCATACGTTGGTGTTTAATTTTTACCTTCATTGAACTTCTTCCTTCTTTTTCTTTTTACGAAATGTACCAACACACTGGCAACAATGAAGATCTTGGGTAGATAATAATGAAAATGTAAATCATGATTAGATCATTATAAAAAAGGTGCTATGTGGACTCTTAGTCCTGTTCAGAACGTAGACGCGTGGACCCCTCAGCTACGTGATCGACTCCTCTCTAAGCTGCTATTCCTGTCTAAACCCCGTGAGAACGAAGATTTCCTCGCCAATTTTTAGGTGTGTTGGAAAAATATCAATATATTCAATCAATTCCAATCTCCAACAGCTGGTTCGTCTGCTTCCCCGGCACCAGCCCGTGGGCTTAAATTCGAAAACCTCCCTTCTCTTGCAAACTTTGGGATTGATTTTAAAAGTGTTTCTTTTATTTTCCTGATGGCCGGATTTACCGACACGGGGGGAAACCTTTGTGTTGTTTTTGTACTCTGATCTTTTCTGGAGGTCGGGGGTAAACAGAAAAAAACAAAAAGATTACCGTGTTTCTGATGATGTGACCCATAAAGGTGGGCAATAAGCCCTGGAAATAATGAATCGTTTCTCCTCTCTCATTCCTGCAGAGCGGTGTGTTCGGTGTTCAGCAATTGGCTCTCTGAGTATCCCGAAGACTTTAAGTGTTTGGAGGAGCCCTCACACCTGCTGCGCCTGGTTCCCCTGCTCCCCAAGGACTCCTTGTCCGCGGTCGACCTCCGCGCTCGCCTCCTCCAGATAGCCGAGGAGCTCAGCGAGAAAGCCCTGCTCCCTGACGCCCATAAAGGTCGGTAAATTCACCTGGGATTTAAATGACAGCAGCGGGGGCCTCGCTAGAGGAGGTTTTAAATGTAGAAATACACAGAAAACAGACAAAGACGATATGACACAGGGTGGTTGTGGCTTCCTTGATTAGACAAAAGAACAATGAAATACTCTGGACGCTACAGCTACTCTGCTATAAGAAGCCAAAGACGACCATCGATGGAAGAAAAATGGTGAACATGGTCAACAATACGCCGTTAGCTTGTTTAGCATTTATCTCAAAGTGAGTCTCCGTGCAGCTTCAGGTCTTTATCTTGTTTTCTCTCGTCCTGTAATCTGGAGGCCATGAGCGAAATGTCTCCGTATCTCAACATAACAAAGTCATTTTCTTATTAAAATGAGATATGTATCTAGTTGCCTTGGGTTTTCCTGAGATGACTAAGCCGTCATCTTGAGAAAAGCCACGGCGAAGGATCAGAGCAGCAGCGACTGAACACACATAGAGGTGTTTCCTCCATTCTGCATTCCCAGTTTCAGTGAACATGTTCGCCCTTTGCAGATCGGACCGCTTTCACCTGCCCTCCTCCGGACGCCTCCAAGTTCGAAGCCACCAACATCCTTGGATTCCCTGCAGCGATCATCGCCGAGCAGCTCACCAGAATAGAGACTGTGAGTCCTCTCCAACAGGTTTTCGATATTGACCAATGATGCTGACATTTAATTACGATGCAGTGGAAGCTGTTGTCCTTTGGAGTGTGTTTGCATGCGATCGTCAGCTGTATCTCGGCTTTGACGTCAGTGTTGACTTTGAAGATTAGTTCAGGGACAGTCTGCTTTCGGTCATTTTAACCTGTTTTGTCATGATAAACTTGGAGTCGGGGAAAACCGAGGCTCGGTGCAGGCAGGTGGCGTTAGCGTAACGCTAAGTTAGCAGCGTAACGCTAAGTTAACAGCGTAACGCTAAGTTAGCAGCGTAACGCTAAGTTAGCAGCGTAACGCTAAGTCAGCAGCGTAAGCTAGCGTTAGCTTGGTTAGCACAACTGTGATATTAATTAGGAAGCTAATTTTGGCTCGCGGAAAAATACACATGTTTGTAATTTACCTACCGGGAAAAAAAAATGTCTCTTAGCACAACAAAGCTACACTAACAATCCAGGTATCGTGAGTACAGGCACCGACACCTGCTTATTGGGCCTGTAACATTATATAAATATGATAATTGTAGAATTTCAAATATTAGACACGGTGCAACTTAAATTAAATGCAGACCATCGTCCAACGGCCGTATTGTGTGATACATTTTCCAAAATGCACGCGGCCCAGAGGTCAAGTTCAGTGCCTCACATTAGCCAAGGTGACACCCAGCAGACAGTCAGAGGCTTTGACGCTCGCTGCCAACAGAAAGGTGCCAATTCTACCAGACGTTTGGGTGCAGGCCGAATGATTTGATTAGTTCGATGTTCATGAAATCTGTATGCTGTCTTCTCAGGAGCTGTTTGTCCGTCTGGTCCCGTACCACTGCCTCGGCTCACTGTGGTCTCAGAGGGACAAGAAAGGGAGGGAGGGCGTTTGTTGGTCGGTCCGGGCCACCATACGTCAGTTCAACAAGCTGGCCAATGCAGTCTTAGCATCCTGCCTTTGGCCCACCAATCTGCGCAGCCAGCAGAGAGCCCGGCTGCTGGAGAAATGGATTAGCGTGGCCGAGGTCAGTATGCATGAATCAAGGGGGACGCATCTCTAAAAGAGAATAATGCATTTTTACAGGCTGGAATTAGAAAGGAAAATGTTGCTCATCCTGAAAGGAAAATGTTAACAGTATGTCAGTTGGGGTTTCAAGTCTTCAAAAATCCCCAACTGTGCATTTTCCTATAATAATCCCCGGTTAATCCCCAAAACATAATCCTATTCTCAGCTCTGACTTTGCACATACCATCACAAATTCCCCGTCAGCTTGCTTTCTGCTGTGACTGTTCTGGTAATTTCACTTTAATTAATAGCCGAGAGCAAAACACAGGAATGAAGTCTTGAAATTATGGTTTATTTCTGGACAGCAGCAGCAAATCTCTAAATAGTGCATTTGGTGGTCGATCACTTCTGGCAGTAAATAAGGAAGCGAGATTATTAAAAATCAGCATATTTTACACTCGAAGTAGACCCACAGTTCCAGGACACCTTTAGGAAATGGAAGAGGAACTGTACTCGGCATTAACAGTTCTAGAAATGTGCTGAGTCGAGAAATATGATGTACGACCTCAAGGCAAACAGTAAAGCTTTTAAACTACTTAAAAATGTCGGTTTTATACAAGAGAAATGTGGATTAACTGTTACGGCGTTACGGTTATTGTGCACAACAATCTGTATCCTTTGAAATATTGAAGAGCTCACCGCACCTGCTCCCACACACACACACTCACACACACACACACACACACACACACACACACAACCCGTCCTTGGTTGTTATGGTCATACGGTTTTATTCCTTTCAGAGCCTCTTTATCTTTGAATAAAACGCAGCTTCTCTCCAACATTTCTCAAGCTGCGTTTTTCCTCACGTACACACCCACAAACTCACGTACACACACACACACACACACACACACACACACACACGCCGACATCCTCTTTGGCAAAGCGAGGTATCACTGGTTTGCTGCCAAAGTGCCGTCCTAAGCCCACCCCAGGTTTCTTTTGGGACAAGCCTCTTTAGCAGCATGCATTATTCAGCAACCTCAGGCCGACTCTGTAACTCAATACCGGACCCACACCCACAGGTGTTCTCAGTTACCGCGTGAGTGTGTGTGCGCGCATGCAAATGTGTGTAGTCATCCGTGTGTGCTTTCAACAGGAGTGCCGTGCCAGGAAGAACTTCTCCTCGCTCTATGCCATCGTGTCTGCCCTGCAGAGTAATCCCATCCACCGGCTGAGGAAGACGTGGCAGGACACTGACAGGTGCAGACCAACACATGTCAATGGTTCTTAAATTAACTCTGTTATGTCTCTTAACTTTTAGTTTCTTTTAACTTGTCTTGTTCTGTGTTTTTGTGTTTGTTTGTAACTATCTGTTTCTTATGCTGCTGCCTGTCTTGGTCACCCTCGAAAAAGAGATTTTTAATCTCAATGGGACTCACCTGGTTAAATAAAGGTTTAAAAAATAAAAAACACCCGCAGTTTTAAAGGAGAAATGTATCAACTCATACACAGAGGACGGTTTTCACGGAGCAATTATGTATAGTTTGCATAAAAAAGAAAAAGTCGGGACAACATGATAATAAACAACAATGAAGTTGTACAAATTGTGCAAATCAGTCTCATAATTCAGGTGTAAAATAGTTGAATTGACCCGAGGTGGTGAAACTGAAAGACACAATGACTCGTCATTCTCAAAATACAACATGTTCCTCTTGAATAATGAGGTGTTATTGTGCACGCTGGCTGAGTGTCACCCCCACATCATTTATCATATGATGTTCCAGGAGTGATCTCTCATTCTGCTGCAGCAGACTGCATAATCATTTCTGGTGCTCTGTTTTATGGCTGCATGCGCGAGGACCTCTCGCTGTTGCAGTGACTCACACTTTCTCAAAACACCTTTTTCATTCTGCCGTTGACTGCCTGCTGACTCCTCCCTAGCTCCTCTGAACCGGTCCTCACACGATGGGGGGTGGGGGTGGGGGTGGGGGGGGGTAAGCTTCAGGTTACGCCAGTGAGCTGAGACTCACACCTGCACAGAGCAGAAATATGTACGGATTACAATGAAGTATCTGTTGTGTGAGACGAGGGAGTGAAAACAGTCTAGAATTCCAAACACTGATATTTTATTGACCAAAAAACTAATCAATCAAAATATACAGCAGGTTAATTGATAATGAAGATTTTCCAAATCAGTCAATTTTTGTAACGATTCAAAATTAACTTAAAGCTCCGATCTCCTATGAAGAAAGTCATACGTACAGTCATTTTCAGATGCTTAGAACTCATTAAATATTTGTTCACATGCCTCGTCTGTTATGCACCACGGTAACCTTCTAAATAACTGAATTAAACCTAAAAAAAAAAGAAGTAAAAGTCTGTTCCGTACGCTAAAAAAAAACTAAAACCACTTTTTGTTACCGCAGTGTTCTCCATCAGTCATCGTCTCTCAAACCTCAGTATCCAAGTCATGCAGTACGTGTCACTGCATTTCATTATCTTAATAGTATTGAAACGTGTATTAAATTAAATGCACTGCTTTGGTCACTTGACAGGGAGGCAGTGAGGAGATACGAGGAGCTGTCAGAAATATTCTCAGACAAGGACAACTACTCACAAAGCAGAGAACTCCTGAAGGAGGTAAGTGTCTGATCC
Organism: Cyclopterus lumpus; assembly: GCF_009769545.1. Classification (NCBI taxonomy): domain Eukaryota; kingdom Metazoa; phylum Chordata; class Actinopteri; order Perciformes; family Cyclopteridae; genus Cyclopterus; species Cyclopterus lumpus. The sequence continues at coordinate 11,434,032 of NC_046990.1, read as the reverse complement.
TTTATTTATGGCCTGGTTCCTACATGGCTCGGTGGTAGAGCAGGGTCGTCCTTCAATCAGAGCATCGGTGGTTCGATCTCAGGCTCCGCTAGCCCATGTGTCCTCGGGCAAGACACTTAACCCCAAATTGCTGCCGTAACCGTGCCTACGGTGTATGAATGTTAGTAACTCCTGATGGACAGGTGGCAGCTCAGCCCCTGCCAACAAGGGAATGATGACAACTAGTTTTAAAGCGCTTACCTGTAATGTTTCGCTCCATTTGCCATTTAAACTTTGTCCTCTCGTCATTTGATTGGATAAAATCTCCCGTGGAGGCCGGAGAAGCTGTTTCTTGTGCTGCCAGTCCTTTCTAAAAATATCTCCTCATGACAACCAACACTTTGAGTGCACACCTGTGTGCACAATATGTAAACTCCTGCAGCATTAGACACTGTTTTTGCTGACGGTGTACTGTATGCAGGTGTCGGATTTAGGCTTTAATTACTACGCCGTCAGTCTTAACTCAACATCATCACAGTTTGGGACTTGATCTATTTATTGTTTGACCTAATCCGTGTGGAGAAAAGGAGAAGAAGAAGGTCTGTGAGACTAAACGCTAACATAGACGAGCTAACCGCCATCTTAGTTTGCTGTGTTAGCATGCTACTGTTTTCTGTTAGCATGCTACTGTTTTCTGTTAGCATGCTACTGTTTTCTATTGTAGCACAATGTGCAGCTGAGGTCGAAAACCGATGGGATGCATCCTCTGGGAACCATGAATCTCTCTACAAAATGGAATCTGTAGATATAATTGATCAGCTGACTGACATAGAGAGTCCCTTCACCCTCCTGCTATCCCGAGAGCAACGCAGCTAGCATGGCTGGAAACGACGTAGGACATCTGTCTGGTCTCAAGCTGCAGACACTTATATCTCACATCCTGCTCACTACTGCACCACATTTATTAAATCCCTACATGGATGACGACGAGCTGAAAACAGCACTGAGCGGTAGAGATTTATGGCTGCTTTAAAAGACCAGGAACCAGTCTAATCTGGTTGAGTCGAACTGCCCTTATTCTGTCAACGCTTGAGACGCCCATCTGAAGACGTACATTATATTTAGTTCGCACTGTGTCACGGAGCTAGAGAAGTTGACTAGATTAGCTGTGTTTTGATCTGTTGTGCGATGCAGGCGTCAATACCTTTTGCATTAGCTGCGATTTTACCCACGACACCCCCAAAGGAATTCAATCAAACATTTGCTGTCATTGTTGAAAGCGTCACTCTGAGCTTTGATGACAGAAAAACACCATCGCCTTCTGTTGCCCTTTGATTATTCTCTTTCCAGCAGTTACTTGCTCCACTTCATCTCACAGCATGTCTAAAAATGACTACGACTGGCTTACAGAGTGTAAGATGAATGAGTCAATAAAAGATGTACTAAAAGTTTGAGGAAAGAAATGATTCACAACACTCTCATTGAGGCATTGCTCAATGTAGTAAACTTTATTATATAGCATAATTATAACAGTCTATGACGGATCTCTTTGCGTTTCCAATATTAATGTCATGAAAATATATCCATGTTAATATCAGTTCTGATGACAGGCTTTTATCTAGTTTAAAGGTACATTTGTATTCATTCATAATTCACATGTTTTATCAACCTAAATATGTATTTTTATAAAACAAAAGATAAACGCTGTGATAAATATGTCATGTATTCATGGGGGTGTACTCTATATCCAAGTAGAAATAAATACATAAATAGAAATATATGAATATGGCCCTAACATAACTGTCATCAGCAGTATTTCGTCCATAACAGGTAAGATAGATAGATAGATTTATATATATATATACAATACAATAAAATGGCAGAGCAGGAAATATAAAATGTAAGAAAATTAAATAATACAATGAAAGTATATACAGTGTATATAAGCCTGTATGAAGTATTTACAGTGAAAGCGGTGCAGGGCGTGAGTTATTATTATTATTATTATTATTATTGTAACAAAGCGCCCAGCTGGTGAACACAATGGAGCGTTTAGCCGCTTAAGAACCTGAAAATCAGCGCACGTCTCCTTTAAAGCCGCACAACACCCTCTCCTTTGTGTTGCAGGAGGGCACATCAAAGTTCGCCAACCTTGACAACCGGCTCAACAGCAAACTTCTTAATAGGGTAAGTAGAGAGGAATGAAAGACTCCGTTTAGATGGGAAGTAAAGGAGCGATGGAGTCTATTTGGGAGGCCGGCTTGTTTGTGGAAGATCACTGGGTTTGACTTGTAGGTTCTGGAGATGAAATGCCTCCAGGACCCGCTGCCAACCGAAGACTGAAGACAGGTCAGCACTCGGCTGCCTCCGGCTTAAAGTGTGCGAATACGTCTCTTTAAACACTCAAGAGTTCACATGCACACTTAAACACTTGTAAATGATTCTCACTGGAGCTTCAAATCCCCACCGAGGCATTTCAGTCACGGAGGAGTATCTTAATAATGACCTCAACATCTTCAAGCGCATAAAAAAAGACACATTTTCACAAATTTTACAGCCCACGTCTGGTGTGCATACCAATCGCTTTAGCCTGAAGGGGTTGTACACCCCCACAGGCCTTTATGGGACATTTAGGAATGATGTAAGAACCTGCAAAAGTGCTATTGTAAAAGTTAGGGGACATATTGTATTATTGTGGATTCAGGTGCACCTTTAGTGCTTAAATCTTGTTTTATTGCATGTATATACTGTATGTTCTGTCATAGATATATATCATATAATATTGGTTTAGTACGTGAGCAGAATACATTTTATGTTTACAGTTAAAAACACTTACTTATGATTGATATCAAATCCTGATGGTTTTGCTGAGAGCTTAATAATTGTTGTTATTTCAAGCTAAAAGTCGTAGAAAATACATTTATTCTACAAAATGTCTACATTCAGACATTGATACTGATGTCACTTTCGCTAAGCAGGGGGGTGGTGTGTGTGTGTGTGGGGGGGGGGGGAGTGATAAAGGGTTGTAAGGAGGTATCGACCGGCATGCAGCAGCGAAGCGGAACAGAGGGCAGCTGTGTGTGTGTGTGTGTGTGTGTGTGTGTGTGTGTGTGATGTGCTCAGCCATCGTTTGAAAATAGCTCCCGGCGGCCGCTCTGTGTGGTCTCTTTACGGTGTGAGTAGGAGCCACTGGGGGGGATTGATAAAACACTCTTTATGTTGTATTTCTTTTCCTTTCACAGTCCCACGCGCAGGGCACTGTGCCCTACATGGGCATCTTCCTCACCGACCTCACCATGCTGGACACGGCGGTCAAAGACAGGCTGGATGTAAGTCTCCCCCCCCCCCCCCCCTCGTCTCTCTCAAGGGGAGGATAGTTGGTCACAACCCCTGGAAGTTGCTCAGTGTTTTTATTACGTTATCAAACTGACGTAGCACATCCTGTCCCTCCCTTTGCAGAACGGCTACATCAACTTTGACAAAAGGAGAAGGGTGAGTGTTGCAACACGTGCGTGAGGTGAAAAGGTCAAAGCTTTATGAGGGATTAGCATTTAGCTTCTGTTTCTGCAGCACAGACACAACAGTGTTACCGAGGTGTGCCTGATGGAAGAAAAGAATTAGAGCATTAGAGCGAGCAGAGGAAACGTTATGCCGCAGGGAGGAGAATGATGAAGTGGAGGGCGATGAGAAGGCAGCGTAGTGGACCAGCCAACATGTCTTCTTCTTTTAATTCTCTTTTGCTCTGATGAAACGTTGTGGTGATGGGCCTCTTTGTTAACAGGAATTTGAGGTTTTAGCTCAAATCCGGCTCCTCCAGTCTTCCTGCAAAAACTGTGTTTTCACCGCCGACGGCGCCTTCGTACGCTGGTACCAGAGCGTGCCGACGCTCACGGAGGAGGAAAGGTGAACGTTCGGTTCCTTAGTGAACGTGTTTGTGTTTGTTTGGACTGTTTTGAAATATGCGATGACGCCGATTTCAGTTACAGACTGTCCAATGAAATTGAAGCGCCGGGTGAGCCGAGTCCCCGTGGCCTTCCTCCAACAGTCATCATCACACAGTGCCCAGAGTAAGCTGAACGCCCTGCACACACACACACACACACACACACACACACACACATGCAGGCTGAAAGAAAGATGCTATGGAGTTGCATTATGGGGCTTCGTGTTCATTTAATTGACTTGACTTTAAATGTGAGAGTTTTGGTTCTTGACTACGAAATAATCTGGCATGTCTCGGCCAAATTGAGTTCATTAACAACTATTCAATAAAAAGGAAAACGAGTCGACAACAATTTGGATAATTATTCATTTAAATGATCAAGATATAATTATCAGTTAAAATAAAAAAAACAGCTGACTCAAATGTCCGTTATGTGAATTGATTTAAAATTAAATAGAATAGCAGTCCGTTGACAATTTGTCGACGAAATGATTTTTGAGAAATGTATGCCGCAAAATACAAGTTAAAGCATATAAAAATAATATGAATGTGTTGATTGTGTCCGCAGCCTGAGTACCTCTCGGACCAGCCTGACTGGTGACAGCGACAGCCTCTTCGACTTCCCCTCCCCTGTCAATAACCTGCTCTCAAAACTCACAAAGGTAATACGGGGTTGTAGACACACTTTGCATTCGAGCGACTCTGCTCGACAGCGTTGTGCTGAACTCGACCGACAGACAATCCTCCCCTGATCGCCATCGGCTTTTCATTTGGGTCGCAGCACATGAGGTCTCCGTCCGTGTCCTGTCTGGATGTCGACACGTCGACTTCAACCACCGAGTCCAGCCCCGCCACGCTGACTCCATCCACCCCCGCCAAATCACACCGCCGATCCATCTCCTGCGGCAACAACCCCCCCAATAACATCCAAGGGTCGGGGCCCGACATGCGAATCATCAGGATACGGATGGACCTGCAGGACGGAAACCTGTACCGGAGCATACTGGTACTGAGATCTACAACATGCTGCACATCCCGTAATGATAGTCATCTGAATCAGATCCTCAGGAAGCAAGAAGGATATCATGACATCGCCCTGTGCCCTCGTCCTTATCCTCCTCTCTCCCCTCAGGTGACGAGCAATGACAAGACCCCCACTGTGATCAGCTCGGCCTTAGAGAAGCACAGCCAGGACCCCAAACAGACGTCCAGATACGAGCTGATCCAACTTCTGCCTGAAGGAAAAGGTAAAGCAAATGCAACACCTATCGGAAATGTACACGGTGGTTCTGCAGAAGCTTCATCGGGAGGTGGCGTACGTCTGCGGTTACTCTTTTATTTCCTTTGTCTCTCTTCTTCTCTTCACCCAGAACTGGTCATCCCCGCGACGGGAAACGTCTTCTACGCCATGTCGTCATCTAGCGTTGACTTCCTGTTGAGGAGGAAAGACGGGAACACTCCGCTGGGCTCGCAGCCGATCGAGACCAGCGCCACTTTTCCTCGGATCAAGGCCAAGGGGAGGAGACTGGTCAGGACACTATTCTGACGTCCAGCTTTGTCCACAGGGACGGATTTATTTCTCTCCTCAGTGAACGTGGCCTTCCACACATGCCTTTACCCCGTGGCTCCTTACAAAGACCCAAAACACCAAAACCAGGACCAGGCTTTAACCGGCAACTCCAGAGCAGGATTTGTCCCACGTTTCATACCTCCAGCTGTCTGCTGCTGAAGCACAGTGTCAGTAGGCATTACTCATTTACACCCAAGAGGGAGAGCAATGGAAGCCGTTGGTGCTGGCTCTCGAGTCCCAGTCAGATGGCACTTGATTTATTTTCTTTCATTCCTACTCGATGACAAAGATCTTTTTTTAATTGCTCACAGCCGCCATGAAATCCCCGTACTGTTGTGTTGCTCAGTCGTGAGTGACGTTTCCAAATGTTAAATAATTAAATTGCATTTAATTGCTCAGACCTTCTGCGGTCGCCTGAGATGCCGTTGGAGGTTGAAGAAGCGTAATGAAAGGTCCTGGTTCTCACAGGAGGAAGGCCCAAAGACACCATAGAGGAACACTGGAGCTCGTCAAAGGAGACATAGATATGTTTTGTATATATTTATATATTTTGTACGTCTGTATGATGTCAACATTGTGTTTACACTGGCGAGGAGCTCTGGGTCCACGTGTCCGAATGGTCTAATTCACGGGAGGAGGGGAAAGCATCAAATACCTGCAAGATTTTCACTTTAAAGAGGCCAGCATGTGTCTACAGGCAGTGAGAGTAATTGTTTCTGCATTTCAACATAGTCTCAAAGCTGCATTCATCAATCTGTTTCTAATACCAATTTATTAAATGACTATTCGTATTGTGAAAGGGGATGCTTGTATTGACTAACCACAAACAAAAACCTGCAGCTCAATAGAGATCGTTGGCTTTTGTTTAGCACTTTAAACTTCATGGTTCATTCTCACAGCTGTTATCAACCCTGTTTCCACTCAGTGTGTGTGTGCTACATGGCTAACAGCAGACACACAGTTAGCATCTAGCTGGTGGAAAACAAGTCGAACATAAATCTTTTAAAGATACAAAATGTTTTCCTTAAAATTTGCTAAAAACCAAAGTAGCTCCAAAGAGAGCTATTATTATTATTATTATTATTATTATTATTTTATCAGACGGACAGAAATACAACTTTACAAGCTGTCATTCAGGTGGTTTTGGAGTTCTTCTGACCCCTAGAGGCCAAAGGTTGATTATTGCAGCTTTAAAAATATTCCCCTTGCAGCACGTTGCTTTGTTTCAGTTTGTCCCCTAAAAATAAAGCTAAAACGTGAGGAAAAGAGAACGGAAAATCAAAACAGTACACCAGCGTTTTTAGGTTGGAGTATCAAACGTATCAAAAGAGAATGAGCCTAACTTAAATCATGCAGATTACAGCTCCGCAGGATACGTCTTCACTGTTTACATACTTCCAATTCTTCTGTTGTGCATTAACATGTCAACTTCAGTGTAGGTTTGAAACGCACAACCTCTTTTTCTTATGGTTTTTTAATCTGGGCTTTATGCAAAAGTCTTGTGAGCTCTGGTTGCGTCCGCTCGGCGCTGGTGAGGCCTCCTCGCAGGCTGAGGCGCGAGCATAGGGGAGGGGATTCTGGGTAATAATAGATGACGTGTGCTGGCGGTATGCTAAGCTACTGATTGTTTTTAGTGCCTTTTCTCAAACAGGATGCACATCTGCCCCCGTTTGCATTAGAATGTACACGGCGAACGTGGAGGAGGTCCACATCAAAGCTCTTTATGCACTACATACAGTATGTCCTATTTGTGGTAATAAATTTACTTTTATATGAATTGCATTGCTTTTGACTGATGTGCTGTACCATACCTTCAAATACAGACAGATATTTTTCCATGCTGCTGAGTATCTTGTGGATATGTCAACATACATTTCTATTTTTCGACAAAGAACACCCCACTTTTTAAAGTCTTTTTATTCAGATTCAAGACAGCCAGCGTCTTGATCTTCAAGCTAAATCAAGGAATGTGACAATACTCTAAAATCTAGGACACTAGAAGTTCACAAATGTTCATGCAGTTAATAACGCAAGCGTTCATGAATCCTCACACCTGAATGTCGTCACTGCCTGTAGTTTAATTATGAAATGCGTGCTACACGTTACATACAGTGCAATTAAAATCCATAAAATAAACATTTCACACATTTGCAAACAGCAACGTACCGACGAGCACCTCAATGCTGACCCTAAAGGTTCAATGTGGAGGATGTGACCAGATCGGGGGCAGCATTCCCCCTCGACTGGGTCCATACTTTAAAAACAGACAGCGAGGCAGCAAAGAATACCCAGCGCTTTTAAAACAAACACCATATTTCCCAGAAAGCCCTCTGCTTCCTGTCAGATTTGACTAATTGTTTGAAGAGGAGGGTGCAGCAGCCCTTAATGGCAGCCCATAATCGCTTGTAAATGTTTTTTGTGCCTTAAAGGCCCCCAAAGGAAAACATATTTCCTTAATCAGCCCACGTGAACAGACTATTTTCTGCCCGTTGGATCAGTTCTAGTTATTTTAACTCTCTGCATTTCTTTTCTCTGCGCTCTTTGCACTGGTTTGAAATGGGCGGGGCTTGGTGATGTCACATACTTCCACACACAGATCAAGGTTGAGGAACATTTGAGTTTTTCAGAGCTAAACAGGTCATAAATAAAGTCTATAGAAGTTTGTCTTCTACTTTTAGTCTTAATTTAATGTGCACGTGTGTCACGTGTGCAGATAAAGACACACATGAAAACCATAACGACAAAAAAAAAGCGTCAGATTTCAAATAGATTCAATCAGACATTAAAATAAAAATCACATTGCTTAAAAGCCCCACATGCCGGATGTGACCCGAGCGTCTCCTCCACCCATCGGGCTCCAGCAGGGCGTCAACACTGGATGGTTCCTCCTTCACAAGCCTCGCACTGCAGCGCCGCCGTGCGGTAAGCCTTCCACACCACCGGGTCCTGCAGACACACCGTGCCGCCGCCTCGCCTCTCCTCCGCCTTGTTCCGGTTTATGTCTCCCACGCACACCCAGCCTCCCCCGGACCCGGCCGCCTCGGGGCTGACCGCCCACTTGGAGTGGTCCTGGCTGGCCTTGAAGGGGAACGTCTGCCCCGGGTTGATGAGCTTGATGTCCAGGACCTTCCAGCCCAGCGAGCAGTCGGAGGGGAGGATGCCCGTGGAGCGGATCCAGAACTGGACCAGGAGGTCCGACCGGAGGCTGGGGGCCACCCAGGAGTGGTACAGGTCTGATGAGGCAGAGATGGAGGGGAACTCGCTTTTTATCATCTCGCTGTAAATCGTCTCCATTCTTGTCTTAGAAGTACAGACGGTGCATAATTATTGAGTTGAGGCAGCAACGAGACGAACAGTGGCCAGAACCACCTTTATAAAAACACTCCCAAGTCGTACCGTGGTCAAAAGACGCCCCTTTGGCGAAGCTGACGAACTCGGCGCCGCCCTTGGAGGTCAGAGTCACGCTGCGGTTGGATACGGTCTTCACACTCGCAACGATGCGAGCAGGCAGATGTTTCTTCGCACAGACAGCAGCCAGGGCGGGCGCCAGGGACGCCAGGGACTCCGGGACGTCGCAGTCGTACACATTAGGCTGATTGATCTGGAGCTGCTCTCCTGCCGTGCACAACAAATTAGATTTAAGGCAAAACGCTGCTGACGGCATGAGAGGAGAGAATGAGCAGCGCTGACTTGGTGACATCGATAACTGAGAGAGGGATGATATAACTACAGACACGGGGGGGGGGGGGGGGGGTTACCTTTTACTGGAACGAGAACAATTCATGTTTGTGTTGTTGTTGTCAACCTTCCTTTATGTACGTCTACCTTTTTTTGCAGTTTTATTTAAAAATGTAAATTGTTCCTTTATTGGCCAGTAACACACACACACACACACACACACACACACACACACACACACACACACACACACACACACACACACACACACACACACACACACACACACACACACACACACACACACACACACACACACACACACACACACACACACACACACACACACACACACACACACACACACACACACACACACACACACACACACACACACACACACACACACTTTAGCTCCCCGTCTTTCAAGGAGCTCCATTGGGACTCCAACTGACAATTACTTTCATTATTGATTAAATATTAGCTAATATTTCCTGCTTAACTGATTCGCCATTTAGTTGATGTACGGTGTGATGCTGCAAGGTGCTGCAACATGACACCTCTCCGCTGGGTGACGCCCGCTGGGTGTCCTCGTTATCCCCGGACACACAGTCACACGCTCAGCATCCCAGAGTCACGGGAGAGCGTCTGACGGAGCGAATGCATGCCGCAGTGCGAGGGCCGATATTGCTATGGTAACGCACCTCAACCTAATACCATTGAGGCATTGCCACACCAACAACTGTACCAACGTCTGAGCCTGCCAAGTGTGTGTGTGTGTGTGTGTGTGTGTGTGTGTGTGTGTGTGGCACATGCTCAACGAACGCTGATTACCTGGGATCTGCATCTTGTTGTAGTCGCGTCAATACCTGAGTGGATTATAAAGTACTGGTGACGAGACAATAGCCTCTCTCTCTCTCTCTCTCTCTCTCCCCCTCTCTCTCTCTCTCTCCCTCTCTCTCCCTCTCCCTCTCCCTCTCCCTCTCCCTCTCCCTCTCCCTCTCCCATACATCCGCCTAATCGTATTGATTATCTCCAGAGTTTAAATAGGAATTCCTTTTGGAATAAATTATTATAAAATATGTTAAAGCTGCCAGTAGGCAGAGAATGAATTGTTATCAGCTCCCAGGTCTCATATTGCAAGTGTGGCGTAATACCATCCTCCTCCTCCTCCTCCTCCTCCTCCTCCTCCTCCTCCTCCTCCTCCTCCTCCTCCTCCTCCTCCTCCAGTCTCACCGATGGCCTGGAAGCGGTCGAGCGGGTAGGTAACGCAGATGAAGTTCTGCCCGTTGTTCACGCCGCTGTCGGGGTAGTAAAACTGTCCTTCCTGTCGCCTCGGGGGGAAGTGAGGCACGCTGTGGACCAACCAGAAGCCCTGATTTTTATCCAGCAGGACAACGCCTGAGGAAACAGAGATGTTAAAGATTAAAGAGCATCAAGGTTTCTCCTCCAGAGGAGCTGCATATCAGTACCTGCTGATCCCTGATCTGATACTTTCAGCCCGTAACACAAAAATCTACCAAGACTGAATTTTAAATAACTTTGTTTTGGTACTCTCATGGTTCTCTTTTGAAGTACGTAAATTGGATTGACATTTGTTTCGAATGTATTTCCATGTATGAAATATGAACATGAAATATTTAGTTCCATGCAGTTGCAATAGACGTTGTCATTTTCATATCTGCAGATTTTGAGTCCAAAATAGCCGATGTGGGGCTATGAAAGTGTTGGAGCTGGACCGCTGTGCTGGTCACCTTTGGTGTGCCCCCCCCTTCCTCCACTGGCGCCAACCCTTCGGCCACCAAAGTCCTCCGTTGGCTTCTCGTCATTGTAAAGGATGTACGCCACCTCTGGGTTCTGAGAGGAGGAGACAGTAAACAAACCCACAGCTGTTGAGAGGCAGCGAACAAGTAACTTTCACTTCCCATTTATTAATCTGATCTAATATGTCAGAGGCTATAGCAGGCGGCTCACCACTGTATTGGTGAGTCTTTTATATAAAATGAGAAGTCAGCAGACTTAAGAAACCATAAATATCTCCTCCTGATGTTTCTTGGTTACATATAGGTTTTTTTGTACTGTGGACATTAAAGAAAAGGTCAATACATTTTAATATTAATGCCCCATTTGCATTTTAGTCTCCTGGATAATGAAGAATTGAAGACGCTATAATAACTGTAACACAGACCTGTCCTTGTGAGTACAGTTGTCCGACTGTGCGGCCCAGAGCCCCCGTGGTGTCGTTCACCGTCCCCGTCCCATTCGTCCATCCTTCACTCCCCTTTTCCAGCAGTAGGTACAGCTCACCCCGATGGGGAGATGTTCCTCCAGGTCCTTTAGGCAGCTTGTACAGGTAGTACCTAACACAAATGATGAAACACACGCACCATGAAGAGGATGTATAAAAAGAGTTGTCCAGGATTTATCAATGAATCACCAATCAACAGCATCTCCTTGGTCGTTGTAGCAGGTGATTGGTGAGGTGTCGCCCCCTGGTGGCACACAGAAGATCAGCAGGGATAGGAACAGAAGCATCTGAGAAGAGACAGACTTATATTAATCATTACACATATATTAATGTATGCCTGAGCAACTAAAGATATCACATTAATCTAGTATAATATATCCCTCTGAAACATGTACTTGAACGCAGCACGTCACGTGACTCCTTGTCGCTAACTCAAGTCTCTAAAAGCCCACGCGACGCTGCATTTAACCCCTTCTACGTACCGCGTGCACAATGCGCGTCCCCTCGTCCACGTCCACGACTCTCCGCGTCCTCGTTACAACAAAATAATACTATGGTTAAACTCATTGACTTTATAGGAGAAGGTTCAACTCTTCGCTCGAGACTTATCCTCCTTTTAAGAGGCGTTGTTTAAGTCACGTGATGGTGGGCGGGGCTACACCGATCCGAATAATTAATGAGCAAGCATGTAAACAAAAGACATCAAAACGGCTCAGAACAAGCACATTAAAACTGGACTAATCAAGAATAGACAGTACTGTTATTATTTACACAAGTATCTGAGAAAAATAGTTAAATATAAAGCAGGCATAGCTAAATACAATTAGAAATAAACACAAATATATAAATAAATATGGAATGATATTAATGGACAGGTAATCAAATTAAACACAAATAAATTAAAATGAGTAGCCTTCTTACACATGCAACACATATATTCTTTAAGATATTTAATATAAGTCGATATGATATGATCTATAAGGGCAGGAAAGCTATACTGTATCAATATCCAATACTTTAACATATTTTACAGATGCATGTTGGCCAAAGTCAAACCAGAGAATTTACACCGTTGCATTTCCATCTCGAAAGTGGAACTTGAATGATAGTTGCTTCTTCCTGTTCGACCCTTTCACAACTGTGGTTTGTGTATTGTTAGGTGTGTTTCTACTCGACTCTGTTACTTCTTCTTCGTTGGAAATGTGTCAGTGTCATGTGTCATTTGATCATTTGGAACTGATACCGAGAAGAAAAAAAGGCTGCTTGCGTGACAGAATAATAACTGTATCATCAAGAAAGGAAAATGCATCATAACCTTTGACCTTTAATGTGAAATTATAGAGCCAACAGATCTCCCCTATTCGTTGTGACCTTCGGAGGCAGTATTTGTGTTCTTGTATTTGACTCATTTGTCTTCTCCTCCTTAACGTGGAGCTCAACCAGCAGTGTTGATCAAAACGTTGCATTCACTTGTCACGTGTCACTGTGCTCCGTTTGAGGAAGTGGCTCAGTTTCCTCTCGTCACCTCGAACTTTACTGATGCAGACCGACGAAGACTTCCTCAAAAAACATTCCGTCTGAGAGGAAGAAAAACACATCAGAGGAGCTCACGATATTGATTATTACGCGTTGGATCACGAGTACGGTGAACTTAAAGAGTTAATATTTATGAGTCAAACTGTCCTCCAATACGTAATAATATTCCATGAAACATTACATGTGTAAATCTCCCCTTTGCCTTTGGAACGATGTGCCCTTCAATTAAAATGACAAAACTGAGGAACTTTAAAGATAACGCCCGTTTTCAGTCCATTCTTTCAGTGAAAAAGAAAAAAAAGGGGAACACGTTTATCTCGGTCGCAGTCGTTTCTATAAATGGGACGTCACTGTCTGGTGTCCTTCTGTGTGAATGTTTTGATTTATGTGCAGAAGGATGTTTTAAAGATTGTATCTGACAGGCAACATCGTGCCTCTGCAAGGGACCGATGATTACGGATGAACAGGAAAAGAACAGGTCCTTGTCAGTGTCACTGCTAAGAATGTTTGCGATTACAGGCTTTTGTGTTTGATATGTACAAAATAATCAGAATGAGAGCATTTTAAACATTGTAGGGCAATTGAATAAATGGATAGAATGCAAATGGCTCAGATATACATTTTGTTTATTTTCCAGAGGAGAATCATCCATTCTCAGTCGAGCACTGTGCGGCCTTGGCACCGTCCGTGGTGTGTTTAATGTCCTCTGTACAAACCAAGGAGACACAATAGAGATCAGCAGACGGCCTCCTCCACATTAAGACCCGGGAACTTGCACAAAATCATTGAAGCACTCGTCACATGCACTCAATAAAATAAGAAAGCATGTCCGCTCATCCTATTCGCAAGGAAAGAAAAAGACTAACTGGCAGTAAACTTAACAATCTCGCAAGTTGCATTAAAAGCTCTGTTGCTCAAACGTGAGCGGTTTTTTTGCACTGACCGACACTATGAAGAGGGAGAACAATTCCCCCGAAACAAAGCATCACCATGGACAACAACAACAACAACAACAACACATTGTTTGAACAGAAACTAGACTAAAAAGGCTACAATACTGAATGGCTCCCACTGTAGCCCCACGTGTTTTTCCCCCCTCAGGTCTGCAGCATGCCCGGTAGTTCAGTCCTCTGCTCGTCCATGCGTCCCCCCTGGACCCTCAGGAGCAGGGAGAAGAAGTCCTCATCGTCCATGGGACCAGGAGCCCTGCTGCGCTGGTCCTCCAGTCTGCCCTGGGCCTGTCGGTGGAAGGTAAGAAGGAAAATGATTGGCTGAAATGATGCATTCACATCTGACCACTGGCAACTCCTCGCGTCACAACAAAAAACGTTGAAATCAAACTAGTTTGCTTACTTGTGTCGTGAGAATCATATTGTACAGATCTTCCTTGGGCACGGGGACGGGCACCGCGGGCCTTTTCACAAAAGAGAGTTGCTTTAAGCTGCCTCGGAAACCTCTGGACTTCGGTTTCGGGGGTTGAGACTTTTCGAGCTGCGCCCTCTGGTCATCCAGCCGGCGAGCCTGAGCCGTGGCCACCAGCTCGAAAAACTCCTCTTTCTGCAGGGAAGTCATGGAGGAAAACACGACTGCGGAGAATCGAGACAAAAAGAGCTTTGGTGGTCAGACGGAAGGAGAGACGTGGAAACATGCCGTTTGAAAACACTCGAGTCACAGAGTACGGGTACTTTTAATGCAGCTTCAGCTTGATCAACATGAGTCAGCATCATCACATGGAAACAAATGCAACGGCGTCAGCACTTCCATCCCTTCAACACTGAAAACAAAGGAGAGCTTTCTCAAACAGTCCCACCTCTGTTGGCGGGCTTGGAGGTGTTGGGCTCAGAGTGGCACCTCCTCCTCCTCACCCCCCCCTCCAGCTGGAAGGAGCAGCGCTGGTCATTGAGCCGTCTCCCCTCCTGAAGGGTGCAGAGCAGCTCGTACAGGGCCTCCGGGAAGTCAGCGGTTAACCGGTGAGCCTGAGAAAGATGCGGGTAGGTGGCAGAAAGAAGAAAAAAAGAGTGCGGGAGGGAGGAAAGGTTTTGTCAGTGAGTGGCACAGAATGTTTGTTGGCACAGCAAAAGAATGCACTCGACTCCTACGTACTCCCACACGCTCTTTGAAACAAAGTGATACCTGCTGCTTTTTCCACCACAAGGTGTTTTTTTTCTTTCTCGTAGAACACATGGCGGCTGGTTGGTAAAGTCAAGAACACGACAGACACTGGTTGTCCAGATGCTACAGCGGGGAATCTCAGGCCATGTGACAAAAGCTGAAGCAAAACTCCACAAACCTTTTTGGGATCCTCTTCTTGGCTTTGGGTCCCGTCTGAGCGTCGCTCAGAGGAGTTTAACCTCCCAATGTCCACTTGAGGGTCTTTTTGTGTGGCCTTCTCGCCCCCTGTGTCACCGGCTTTCTCTCGCGTGGTAGTGACGCTCGCCGTCGCTGCCGTCCGCCCTCCACTCTCGCTGTCACCTCTGTTGTGTCCATCGTTCTCAGTCTCCCCCGGGACGTCCTCTTCGGTCACGACAACCTCTCCCGTCTGGTCGTCTTCTGAACACATTTTCTTTCTCGTCATGTCTCCGGCTCTCTTGCCCTGTCCTGCGTGTTCCTCTTCCCTTTTCGGAGCAAGGGAACTGCTCACTGGCCGCCGTTCAGCGACACTCTCGGCCGCGTCTCCCTGCTCAATGATGACGAGGCGCTCCAGCGGCCCCTCTCCAGACATTTCAACCGTGGTCTCCGTGCGGCCCGTTAATCTCCCTGTCGAAGCCCAACCCGTCAAGGAGACACACAGAAACAGGGTCAAAGAATTTGGAGGTTCCTATTGTTAACACTCAAAACATTTCTCAACACTAAAGTTACTTGGAATGGACATGAAAACTGCGAGAGAGCATTTCTGTGTTTTTTTTTCTTTTTTCTCTCTTGCAAAGAAATGTACGGGAAACCCGTTTGGCAGGTTGTAACATGTTGAATTCAGATGTTTTAGTCAGGAAATCCAAAAGTGAAACAAAGGTGTGTAACAGCATGATCGGTCACGAAACAACCTTGTGTTGCCGTGGGTTTCCGTCGTATCTTCTGCCAAGGCGTGTTGTTTTGACCCAAAGGTTTCCTCGTATGCTATAATGTAAAATCAGGGATTTCATTCTTACCTTTATTTCTTACACGTTGTCTCTCTCAAAGCATCATCCACAGACGCAGCACAGCATTGTTGGCTTGCCACTTGACAATATCTTTTCTGGAGGAGAAGAAGAAGAAGAAAAAGCAGCAATGAAGAGTTTCACGTGCCGACCTGATGCGCTCTCGTCCTTTCTGCCTGGCTTCCTTGCTACCTTCTCTCACTCGTCTCCTCTCTTCCTGTTCCTCTTACCACAGCCCACCCTTATTGACTCGGCCCGCATCTGACGAGCCGCGCTATTGTGACACACTGTGCTACAAAGCAGAAGGAACCCTCACAGTGCACGTTGCTTCGTCTGCGCATGGTCAAAACAAAAGGTCGCTTGTCTTGGAGATGAACGTCTTCTTGTTTGAGCTGTCAAAGCAGCTGCTGCTGCTTTTACTGCCGCTCACTTGTACACCGGCAGGCCAACTGCAACGTGTTGAGACAGGAGCGCAGTGCTTCTGACACCGATGTGGTTTCGGCTCACATCCTGTTGACTTGCAGCTGAAACGAGAAGTAAGTGTCAGAAAAGTGAGATTGTCACGGTAATGCCAATGTACAGGAAAAAGGCAAATTCTTATGCCGCTGTTAACAATAATCAACATTTATACCATTGTTGATTATTGTTCTATATATATAAATATATATATATAAATATATATATATATATATATTGCATAATCTTAATGTGTGTCACTAGGATAACAATAATATGTATGTATATATATATATATATATCACATTATTTCCATTACATTTAGTTTCATCTTATGTATATTATTCCATGACACGCACACGCGCAGTTCTACTTTGCGTAAATGCAGATGTTGTGTTGTTGTGGTTTAACCCAGCGGCGCAACCTGCTCGTCGACCCGCACGCTGCGTGCGTCGCGTGTTGACATGACGTGCACCTTTTCCTCTCCATCGCTAGGGGACCCCGCTCCGTGCGCGCGATGCCCCGTGGTTGACTGCCTGTGAGCACAGTTGGGCAGCAGTCGTCGCCACTGTGCGTCGCTGAAGATGTTGCAGCAGCAGCCTCTGACGGGCAACGGGCCCTCCAACGGCCGGGGACTCGGCGTGAGCGGCCATCCCGGGATGCACGCGCTCAACTCGGTTCACCAGCGGCGGTCCGACGGTGGTGACTCGGGCCTCGAAGGCACGGAGAACGGACACGAAACCCGCAGAGACATCGGCGACATACTGCAGCAGATAATGACCATCACAGACCAAAGTTTGGACGAGGCACAAGCAAAGTTAGTATTAGTATTTTATCGTGAGCTCATCGAAGCTGCAGCCGCTGTTGTTTCCGCTTTTGTCCACTCCGACGTTGACAAAGTTTCCTCAATCTTTTGTTTAGATTATTTTAGCTAGTAGCTCGCAAATTAGCAACGGGTTGCAAACGAAAACAAAGTGGTTTCTCTTGTCACATGTTCGATACCCGTGAGCTGCTGCAGTTAACCGGTGCTCATTGCTTCTTTGCTGTCATTTACTAACACGCAACGTGATGTCTTTGAGCGGCGGGGGTCT
Organism: Cyclopterus lumpus; assembly: GCF_009769545.1. NCBI lineage: Eukaryota > Metazoa > Chordata > Actinopteri > Perciformes > Cyclopteridae > Cyclopterus > Cyclopterus lumpus. The sequence continues at coordinate 11,416,397 of NC_046990.1, read as the reverse complement.
CGAACCCAGGGTAACGGTGTTAGCCTTTGTTAGCTTGCTAGGCTGCGTCAACCGAAGCTAACTAGCTAGCAGGTGTTGCGGTTTATAAAGCGACCCTGTTAACTGGCGACTCCGTCTGTTGTTGAAAATGGGAACGAGAGAAGACGTAGCTGTCTTCGTGAATGCCGCATCAAAACACTGTCAACCCCTCTCGTGTATATATGTCATATTAACATTAAACAATGCGGCGTTCACGGGGACGGCTGCGTGTGCTCTTCTTATTTTTCGACAGCGGTCTGTAACTCGACAACAGACGCGCTCGGCTGGACGTCGCCAGTTAACACGGTCGCCTGTTAAACCGCAACACCGCGCAGTTGAGCGCCAAAGCAAACGTTAAATCTGGAGCTTCGCGCACATGTAAACACTAAATTATCTTTTGGGAGGCAGATTAAAAACGCGACCAGATTTACTGTCACATGGGGACATATTGCATGGGGGGGGGGGGGGCAGCTACTATGTGAGGTATCATTGTGGAAAGGTAACGTAGCTTAGCTCACCTCCATTTATTTTGTTGTTGTATTTTTTTGCTCTATTGCACGTCGTGCTGACAAGTCACGCTCTTTTCTCTTGTGCACAGGAAACATGCCCTGAACTGTCACCGGATGAAACCGGCGTTATTCAGCGTCCTGTGCGAGATCAAGGAAAAAACCGGTAACGTTGTTTTTAAGATGTCTCGATGTTGTGAGTGTCAACGCGTCCAAACGGGCTCGTTGCAGCAGTCATTAGACTGTTGACGGTAACTCGATATGTGTATGTCAGAAGCTAACGTGCATGGAGAAAGACGACATTATGTTAAACGCTATATGGTTTAAAAATAGAGACAACCAGCAGCAGCTGCACACACAGACAATACAATGTGAGTAATGCTGCTAGATATGTTCATTTATTATTTAAAAGATTTGATTTTATCCTTTTGTTGAACAAAGCAAACTGGGTTTTTTTTCAAAGGCATACTTAAACAAATTCATGCAAAGACACCTGTTAAAAGTTATTTGCTCTCAGCCATGAAAAGGATGATCTGATGTGGGTAATGGATCAATGTTGAGCAGATTGATTACTGTCAATGGGATATGAGCGTGATGCACATTATTATTACGTTATGACTAGTCCACTATCCAAAAACGGTGCATCAGTGTTTCTATTGGCTGACCCTGAGTGAACTCTCACCCACAAGTTGCACCAAAACAAGATGAATTGCATGAATTCATTAGTTACACAGGCTTCAGTTGGAGTGAATGGGAGATGGAGAGCAGAAGTATAATGTGGCCGTGCTTTAAAGCAACATTAACACACATTCATGTTGATTCGTCACCAACTTGACATGTTGTCTAATCGACAGGTCTGTCGATGAGGAACGCCCAGGAGGACGATGCTCAGGATCCTCAGCTGGTGCGATTAGACAACATGCTGCTGGCGGAAGGCGTGGCGGGGCCCGAGAAGGGTGGGGGCGCCGCCGCCGCCGTGTCTGCCGCCACCAGCTCGGGAGGGATGTCGCCCGACAGCTCGCTCGAGCACTCCGACTACAAAAGCAAGTTGAGCCAGATTCGCGGTATCTACCACACTGAGCTGGAGAAGTATGAGCAGGTACCGTGTCGCAACAGGAGACGAGCGCTGACACTGTCCGTACATGCTTGCTTGTACTAAAGCTGCCCGGCAGAAGCTTAATCCAATGGCATGTTAGGTCTAGGGGTGCAGTCACATAACAGTTCTTTGCCGGGGAAAACACTACTGTCTTTATGTTGCTGAACAAAACACACCAGGTTTACGCTCTACACCGGCGTATGACAAGAGGCCTCTTGGGAACATCAGTTACACACTTTCCAACCTACACCAAAGCCCGATTGTGTGCCTATTATTCAGAACCCGGTTCAGATCTGTTGTGACATCTATTGTTTTCCTTCCTTTAATTGTTTACGTGTCCTGTTGAACGTGCTGCACATATAAGATATAAAGGAACCCTTTTACAGGGAAGTTGTATAGCGTTCAGCTGCTTTATGGGATCATTAAATGTACCAGTAGGACATACCATACCTTCAGTAATTATGCTTATACATGCTACATGCTTACTGACACGAAAAGCAACACTAAGCTGCCAGTTTTCTTGTGACATTTCATTTTCTTCTCTACTAAAACAAAGAATGCCGTAAAGATTCAGAAAAGGCGTTGCTAAATCACATTAAACAAACATGAAATAATACACACGGCTTCATTGCATTGTGCATTTCTGTCCTTCACTATTCGTCGTCTCATGTGCCCCCCACCGCCCCGCCCCCCCACCCAGGCGTGCACCGAGTTCACCACCCACGTGATGAACCTGCTGAGGGAGCAGTCGCGTACGCGGCCCGTGACTCCGCGGGAGATTGAGCGCATGGTGGGCATCATCCACCACAAGTTCAGCACGATCCAGACCCAGCTGAAGCAGAGCACCTGTGAGGCCGTCATGATCCTGAGGTCCCGCTTCCTCGATGCCCGGTAGTGGCTGCAGTTGTTGTTGTTTTCTTCACGGAATACTGAACTGGAAATCCTTTGAGTAGGCTTGCACTGTGGCTCTGAAGGAGGACAGTCGCGGTAGTCAGCTTGGATTCTCAACTATCAATATGGTTTCATTTTGATAAGAATATTCTACCAACAGCATCTTTTATTTACAGTAGCCATCTGAACCTGTATGTGTGAATGCACAGAAAAGGACATGAGACCTTTGACCACATCTTAAATGTTGTTGTTGTTTTCCAGTGCTTATGACTTGTTTGTCTCTCGTCAGGCGCAAAAGGCGCAACTTCAGCAAGCAGGCCACGGAGGGCCTGAATGAGTATTTCTACTCCCACCTGTCTAACCCGTACCCCAGTGAAGAGGCCAAAGAGGATCTTGCCAAACTGTGTGGAATCACCGTCTCTCAGGTAAACAAACCGCTGACGGTACTTTTAAGGAATGAGCAGCTTTTTTGAAAACATGTAAGAAGAACATTAATCATTCCTAAAGCTGTGTTCAATTGAGTTTTAAAGTCGGCGAACAAAAGAAGCAGTTTCTCTGCTCTCGAGCTTAAAGACACCTTTTTATAATTCATCAATAACAGCAGGCTTCTTTAATCAAAGAGCGTACGCTGAGCCTAGTATTGTGCTTTGTTTGGTTTTCACTGCCAGGTGTGCAACTGGTTTGGCAACAAAAGAATCCGCTACAAGAAAAACATTGGCAAGTTTCAGGAGGAGGCCAACCTCTATGCCATGAAGACGGCCTTGGTGGTCAGACAGGGCGACGACTCCCCGCACACCCCCAACTCCACAGGTACCAGAAGCAACGCTGCGGCAGCGCTCACTCATTTCAGTCCGCGTCCCGGAACTTGTCAATCATTTGGCTGAGCTGAACACAAAGCATAACCCGAGGCTGAGAACAAAAGCCTTGAGGAAGCATTGCGGTCAATAGTAATGCCGGTTCTGGTGTTTGTTTTTGAACTGCCACACAATTATCTTTGCTTTGGGGGTTTTTTTGCTGGTTTTTTTTCCAGTAACTTACGAGCTACACGCCTCACTGTTCCTGCTGTCGCTCAGCTTGACTGTGATGTGCTTGTTTATGACTCATCGTGTGACAGCTGAGGCAGTAAGAGGCTGTACACGGGTCACAAACTGAGGCTCGGTTGCGGAGCATTTAACCTCACGTTGTTGGTCTTTGTTCCCTTTTGAAAGACATCCCGACTTCCCATTCAAAGGCAATATAGACACAATATTACAAATCCAGTATACGTTCCAATAGCATGTTCATAGTACTGCTACAAGAACACTGAAACCGTGACTGAGGTGGCTCTCTTGTTTTTGTCCTTAAGGATCTGGGTCCTTCTCTCTAACCGGGTCAGCTGACCTATTCCTCGGGGTTCCACCTGTGAACGGCGAGCAGTCTGCTTACCAGATGGGATTGCAGGTACTTTAAACCACTCATGAAGTAGTTCCACACATATTTACATAAGGCGGCCGATGACTCAAATTCAGTGCCACGAGCCGCTGTTGTCCTCTGCTTTCGTCATAGGCCCTTTTTTTCCCCACCCATTACCCAGCTGTCAGTCAGCACTTGACATGTGACAAAACAACACCCTGCGTGAGGTTTAAAGGGATGGATTGCCCATCTTAAATGCGTTTTTAAACTTTTGGAATTCATTTTCACCCATGAACTGTGACGTGAGATCTTGAGATTGCGTGGAATAGTTGGCAGTAGTGTGCTACAATGTGCTGAGAAATATACAATAAGCCGCACGGCGACTTCTTCTTGACGCTTGTTCCTCTTTCGATCCCTCAGACTAACGGTAACTGGAAGGGTCGGAACTCGCCCCCGTCCGGCGCCTCGCCCCTTAGCGACCAATCGGAAAACTCTGACTGAAGGCCCCGCCCCCACTGGCACGGAGCGACAGCGACGGAAAGATTGGCGACGGAAAAAGACGAAAGAATGATATCACACTTCCCATTTGGCGGCAGTCGTTTTTTTTATTTTTAATTTTTTTACGTTTGTTTGTTTTGTTCTGACTTTTAAATGTACGTTGTGTTTTTCGTCTTTTTCTCACCGCTCGGCGTATGTAGTATGTTCAGCTGAGTGCACGGATGCCAGAGGGAATGTGTGTGTGTGTGTGTGTGTGTGTGTGTGTGTTGTGTGCATGCAGGTGTGGTTTTATTATCAGGGTTGGAGGGTTGTTTTTTCCACTAATTTTGACATGTTACTGAGGTTTGTGTTTGTGGTTGGGAAAGGGAGGACAGCACAGCGTTATTATTGTTTTAAGCACACTATATCATTTTTATTAATATTATTGCCATTTTATTATTAATGCTACAACTATTTTCATTTTAACAGCTCAGACAGAGAGAATGCATTTAGTGAATGAGAGGACAATAGAGAAAAATCCAAAGATTTTGTGCGTTTGATTCTCTGTTTTATTAGTTATTTTGGTTGTTTTCTTTTCTATCGGGCTTATGTGTCCCTGTAAAATGGATGAGGCGTGTGTGAGTCCATATCAGTGGTTTGAATGAGTATATCAACAGTGCTGTCTTTTTTCTGTACAGTGAAACACCTGTATTCTCTCTACCTCTTTTACAATAAAGACTCTCTGTATTCACAACCAGATGATCGCTCCCAATTTGTGAAAGGGTCGGAGGGTCGGTTCACTATAAATCCATAACTTTACCTCCTAACTGTCCCAGTTTATGACATGTTTGCCTTTCTTTTCCCTCCTGAATGCATTGGAGGTGACTGGGATTTGATTTCTGATGCTGGATAAGCCAGAGTACCTTTTTATTTCAAAGAGGTAAACGACAACAACGGGACAGCATGTGATTGTATTTTACAGTGAGCTATTAAGTGGAGCCTGACCAAGACATTTATGGTTTTAGTTATATAATTGACTGTAAAGCAGGATGAACCGGTAGACTGTCTGATCTACTCGCTCTGTTGGATTGTTAATATAGTTTAATTTTAACATAATATGTTGCATATTCCTGAATTAACGGTTAGTTCATGAAACAAGTGTCTTTTTGTCATTTACGATGTTTTGTCGGGTTCTTTTCTGTTCAGTGAAACTGAAAACAATCAATAAATAAAACGTTCACATCCCAACTTTATTACCACTTTCTTAGTTCTTTAATTTTAAAATAAATGGTAATAAAATGCTCCTTTCTCTGGGTGGAGGATCCACGTGCCGCAGCTCTAATTAATTACTCTCCATCTGCAACAAGACCCCCCCCCCCCCTCCCCGAGGGCCCCCACCACGACGCCCCTCGGCTTTCCCACGGTCCCCCCGGCAACATCAAAGGGTTTCCACGAGCAAATGCGGCGCTGCTAAACGGGGCGCGAGAGAGCGCACGAGGCGGAGGCCCAACAGGCACGCGCGGGCCGTTGTGACGCGGAGGTGTCGACGCACAAATGTTACGACTGGCGGACCCGAAGGTCACGTGACCACGTGGCGCAGGTCGTGTGTGTTGGAGAGTAACATAATAATATGTGATGTTGACAGAATGATACATTGTTGCTTCGAGTTGGTACCAGATGTGTCCACGTGGGCAGAAGACATTAATACACCAGTCTCCATCATATCTGATGAATACCTTTTGGAATAATAGGGGAAAAATATACTCACATTTTAGTGTCCCAGGAAATATCCGTATATATAACTCAAAGTATTACGATTAGTAATTATTTAATTTGACTTATTGTCAATGGGTTATTTTGTGTATTGTTTTGTAATGTCAACGGCCATGCTTAAAGTCACAGTACGTGATATCAGGTTTCCAAAGAAAACTAATTGTGTGTCCCAATATTTCAAAGTAAAGTCTCAAATGTACATTTTAGTTTAAGTTTATGCATAGCTTTTTACGCACGGTGTTGCGTAAGGTTTCATACTTTGTGTCTTGTGTTTTAAGTACACTTAGATTTCTTTATTTCTTTATTTTTTAGCATGAAGGGGAAATAGAGGCCTCGGGTCAGTAATTTGTCAAATAAGTCAACTTAATTGAATTCAAAGTACTGGGCATAAAATAAAACGGTGAGATAGAGGAGCTGAGAGGAGGGGTGCTTGGGTGCCATTTTAGGAGGAGGAGGAGGGAGGAGGAGGAGGAAGGAGGGAGGAGGAGGAGGAGGAGTCTCATGGGCTTGGAGGAGGTACAAGAAGCCACATTGCTCACTGTGAAGGAACTTCTTTGACCTGAGTACACTGGACCTCCGGCTACAATGAAACTCTTCCAGCAAACGGAGGATGCAACAAATGAAAGAAAGGTAAAAACAGATCTCCATTCATGTTCAATTGTGTTTATATAGAGAGAGTGTATATACAACTGCTATTATGATGTCACACAAACAGAAGTGTCAGACGCCTGGAAGAAAACTGATGAAAATGTTGCACTATTGTAAATATGCGTCATCCCCACAACATTGTTTCCTTTCTTTCTTTCTTTCTAGTTCATGAAATCTCAGGTGGAGAAACGTCGAAGGGAGAGGATGAACCACAGCCTGGAGCGCCTGAGGGCGATGCTGCTTCAGGAGCCACAACAACTGGTAAAACAACGCAAGAAACTTTGAGTGCACATGAGACATATACTCTTCTCAATTCCAACATATTCAATTAATGTTGAGGACACAATATGAAAGACACCCAGGGGCATTTGAACATTAGCATATACGTTAAGATATGGAATGTTTAGAAATTAGGTGGAGTTATTGCACCATTGTGTATCCCACTGCCAGCAGACTCCATTAACTTGTACTGATGTTTTCATGCAGGGTGCGACTCAGCACAGAGTGGAGAAAGCTGAGATACTCGAGCACACAGTCCTCTTCCTGCAGAACACGGCCAACGGAGAGGAGACGAGACCTTCTGCTGCTGCTCCTCCTTCTTCTGATGGTGGTGGTGATGGGGGTGGAGGCCGGAAACACTCCCTCCGAGACGGCTTCTCCACCTGCCTGCAGACAGCGGCTCAGTTCCTGGGCCCCGAGGGGAAAGGCCTGTGGCTCGAAGCAGCACTGGACGCGTCTCTCGCCGCACGCCTGTCCCGCTCGGACTCCGACCCCGCCGCCGTTCAAAGGAGAACCGGAGAAGGCCGCTCGGCCTCCAGCTCAGCCTCCAGCTCGGCTTCCAGCTCGGCCTCCAGCTCGGCCTCCAGCTCGGCCTCCAGCTCAGCCTCCAGCTCGCTGCCGCGCACAAAGTCCATTCTTCGGATGCTGAGGCAAAAGTCCAAGCACAGGCTGCACGCGCCGGACTTGGGCGCCGCTCATCCGTACCGGCTTCCAGTCCAGCAGGGGTTCCCCAGGATTCCCCAACAGGCCCGCAGACAAATCCCGCTTGAGATGAGACAAGCGAGCAAAAGTCCGGCCGAAAGCAGCCCGGCCAGCCAGACTTTGTGGAGGCCCTGGCCCTGATCTCCAGGCCGTGACTTCTGAAACTGAACATTTGATATCTTTAGTTTAACACTGGGGACTACACTGTTCCTGAATGAATATTTGCATTGCATCCTTGCAAACAAAGGCCTCTGGACGTCTGATAACTCACAAAAGTGTCGGCGTTCAAGCCTGTAAATATTGTATTAAAAAAATCTCATTTGTGTGCGCGGGTTGACTCGCTACTCTTGTTGAATGCTTTTGAACGAGCACAGTCAGTGGGGGCAGCCCTCGGTCAGCAGACTCTCCCAGACCGGGGATGGGGGGCCACACGTGAGCTGGATCACGGTCTCCATCTGCCTCTGTGCTTAAGTTAAGAGGTGAGTATCCCGCAGCTGAAGCGCCTCCGTCCTCATTCATTTACTGCTCCGCTACATCTGCTGTCACGATTCGGAGATGCTGAAGAGGATAATGATTGATTCCATCCGTCACATGTCCAGGTTTGGAGGCTGGGAGAACCGCACGCCGCCCCTCACGTTCACCCGTGTGCCTCGATGTCTGCTCGGCGATACGCGTGGCTCTGTGAACAACACAACATGTTCTCCCTTTAAATATATATCTTGTCTATTTTGCACACTAATTTATTCTGGATGTCTCGCTATGGAGAGAAGTATTCTTTTTTTAATTATAAAATAAAGACCTTTCTTGAAATGAAAAAGCATCGTATTCAATTATTTATTTATTTTCAATGCAAGCGGCGGGGCTTCTTAGTTGCAGGAGGAGGAGGAGGAGGAGGAGGAGGAGGAGGAGGAGGAGGAGGAGGAGGAGGTGTGAAGCTCGGCCTCCTGCGGAGCGACATCCTCGAGGTGTGAAGTCTGGCCACAAGGCGAAAGAGTTCACCAGCAGTTTTCCCTTCAAAGACATCAAAGATAACCCGGCTGACACTCTTCACTCACTCTGGATGCCTTTTAGGATGAAACCAATAAATAAAAGATAATTGACTTTTTATATAAGCAAATGAAACATTACAGATGTTGCGTCATCTTACAATCCTGACAAAGTCAGACCAAACCTCTTGTTACATGATGTACTTCTCATATTATTTAATATAATACATCCGAATCTTTTTCCTTTAACAACCCTGACGGGGAAGAGCCCTCCCAGCTCATGTCCACGCGCTCATACTAATTAGTATTCATTCGGTCTCCCACGTCGCCCCCCAGCTGCTCTCACATTTGTTTTCTGCGCGTGTCCGGTGTAAATTCAGAGGAAACCAAACGTGTCTCCACACCTCATGACCGGCAGGCCTTTGAAGTGCAGTCCCACTCAGAGGACCATCTATCTATCTATTCGTGAGCATGCGCAGTGTGAGCAGCGTGAGACTCGTCCTCTCTTTCTCGTGGGAACAAGAGCGCGCGCGCGTCCATTTGCACTTTTATTATCTGTTATATTAGTGCGTCTTTAAGAGAAGTGTGTGAAGGTTCCCACGCACACACTTTACACACACTGTCACGCACCGAGGTTGTTTCTATTCTTTTACACATGTTCGTGAGTCAGAACTCGTTATGGTTAAGTTATGGTTAAGTTATGGTTAAGTTATGGTTAAGTCTCTCTCAGCTCAGGGTGTGGGCGTGTCTTGTGGACATCAACCAAGTTAATGCGATTACATTTTTTAATGCTCCGATAAATAAAACACAACCTGGAAGATTCTTCTTCTCTGTCTCCTGTGAGAGTTATTATAACACACGCGTGGGTTCGACGTGCTTCCAGCATGTTCCAAGTGGGCTTCTTTCAAAGGATTCAGCCTGTTGTTATGCGTTCTTCAGCTGGCGCGTGCGTGTTGGAATGAGGTGTGATGATGGTCGCGTGCTGCGGGAGCTGCTGCACGCGCGTTGTGCATCAAAAGGTTTCAGTGAATCCGCGTTTAGAATAACAAAGAGGCACAACACGTTATTCAAGGCAGTTTATTCATTCAAGATGAGTAAACTAAATTCAACAGAAAAATGTCCTCATATAAGTTAAACATAGCACCGTAATGCATTGATTATGTTATCCTAAGTCTATATTGTATATAGTTGTTGTAGTTTGGTATATATATTACTTTATTATTCGTAGTTCACTTAATTTCAGAGGGAAAGTTTGTACTTTTTACATATAGGTTATAATACACAACATAAAGTGTAAGTGCCATTTGGCTTGTGTTCCTCTCTAAACTCCTCGAACTGTTTCAGGCCACAACAAGTTAAATTATCATTTAATATTGAAATGATTAACACACACAAAAAAAACAGAGCGATCCGAAAAAAGTCAAAATATGACATCGTGACCCTTCGTGTTTATCTGGTGACCCGAAGAAGTCCCGGACCTGGAAGACACTGGACTAAACTCCCTTAAACTAGCTCCGGCTCCACCAGCTCCTCAGTAACATACTTTTATGTTGCTCCATCATTTAAAAACACACAAAGGACACGTGCTTACTTTTCTGATTGAATTCTGCCGACTTGTACTCGATATATTTGAGCACTTCTACCATCACTGCTTTCATAATGTGCATAAAAGATACTGTTTTAATGTTGTAAGGACACTGAGGCCGGTGGACACATGTTCTCAGCCAAAAGACAACACATCAATACAAACAAACGTAACGGCAACACGCAGACAAATGTTGAATAGGTGTGAGAGTGAGAGCGCGTCCCCCAGCTCGTTCCCATGGGAACGTGGAGCAACAGGCTTCATCCTCACTTTATTACCTGTTAAAACCGATACCCCGTTTACAAAGTGTGCCCGGAGGAGAGGCTCGAAGGTTCCCACACGGTGAACGACCAGCCGTTGGTGTTGGACGGGTTGCCAGTTTGCTTGTGTACTGTAACTAATCACCAATGTCATCAATGTTGGAAGAGTCGTGCGTAAAAGGATCTTTACGCGCATCGCGGTTGTCCTTTTAGAACTATACGAAATAATTAGACACATTTACTTGAACTTAAATAGTAATTAATAGAGAATTGTAGGTAGATGATCCGAGAACAGTTGGCACACAGACTCGATCCAGTTTTGTTTACTGAATAATGGAGACTGCCCCACACCGAAGTGCAAATGTGGGAGTAGCTCCTTCAACTCTTTCTCGTGGGAAAATTGTCGAGGGAGCTGCATTCACACTTTATTACGTGTTAGAATTGATACATCATAACAAAGAGTGTTTGAGGGAGAAGTGGCTTTGGGGTTCCCACGCGTTGCTTGTCCAAACGACATCATGGGATGTGCCTTTTGGTTTTAATCTCATGATTTTTACCTTTGCAGGTGCAAACTCTGCAGAACATAGCACCACAGCCGCCCCTAACAGGTCATTTTACGCGCGGCGGTGGTGCTATGTTCTGCAGATTTTGCAGATTGTTTGTAGATTAACAAACATGGTTTGAATTAAATAAGATATGTGTAACTTTGAGCTGGCGTTTTTGACTTTGTTTTGCCTTTTATTCGCAAACAAAGAGACAGCACATGCGCATGGAAGAGTACATTTTACGCACGCCGGAACACTCGTGTTGCAGATGTTTTTTTAAATTCATGAGCAGCTCAATCATCAGTGAGCCAGTGAAAGAGCTCTTATTCAAAAGGTGTTCTGGTCTCCTTTTGTTCGGACAGTGGCGCCCGAGGACGTGTCTCGTTTGGCCGTCCATGTGAAGTCACCCACGGTCGTTTGTCTGAGCCTCACGCTGTTTTGGCGGATGCGTGTTGCTTCCCCTCACATATGTAAAACTAGACCCACGAGCCGCTAACACCTTTCACGGGCGCGTGTCACTGACACTCCGCGGGGCAGCTGCACGTGCCCGCAGAGGGTCGAGCGCGTCTTCAGTCCGTATTCATCTTTGTCAAAATGTGTTAAAAAACGACAATTAAGAACATGTTTAAAAGGGAATTTTATAAGGCAATTGAATGAATACAAACTTTATTGTCATGCTTTAACAATACCAGCCTTCTCTTTGTCACTAACATATCCAACATTAACTTTTAAACTGGAGCAGACTGTCAGGGGAAAGAGACTCAACAAAGCAGGTGCACACTTGTAGTGATGACTATTTTAAAGACATAAACCACTCGGTAATAAGTTAAATCGTTAATCACGGAGTAGAAAACCTGGAGTAATATAACATATGTGATCAGAGCTTGTGGGTGGAGCCTAAAGTCACGCCCACTACGGGATAAAAGCTGTCGCAAAGGTTTCTGATGTCACATTCAGCTTCGACTGAAACACCGGCGGAGCTGCAGCTACCAGGACTTGGAATACAATCATGAAAATGCTTCGGGATTCAGAGGACGCAAAGGCCGGCAGAAAGGTATCATTTATGCTTTCATGCAACATTTCAGATCATTTCGTGTCTGTATTGTCTGGTGCTCATTACTCTGTGTAGCCCGGACAGAGGCAGAGAACTCTTGAAGAGACTCAAACAATTCCACGTCTCATTCATTCATTCATTCATTCATTCATTCATTCATTCATTCATTCATTCATTCATTCATTCATTCATTCATTCATTCATTCTACTCGTTTCTGTCCCGCAGAGTCTCAAACCTCAGGTGGAGAGGCGTCGACGGGAGAGAATGAACCGCAGCCTGGAGAGCCTGAAGACTCTTCTGCTACAGAGACAGGTAACGACCACACAACTCGAGTGGTCTACTTGTTCAACATGGACCACTGGGCCTTTGAGTAACTGTTTATTAACTCCTTGTTTCTGTCCCAGGAAGCGCCTCAGCGCCGGGTGGAGAAAGCTGAGATACTCGAGCACGCGGTCCTCTTCCTGCAGAACACTAGAAGAAACGGTAGAGCTGAAGGTGCTGGTGGAGGTCACAAACACCTCCAAGACGGCTTCTCTACCTGCCTGCAGACTGCGGCTCAGTTCCTGGGCCCCGAGGGGAAAGGCCTGTGGCTCGGAGCCGCACTGGACGCGTCTCTCGCCGCTCGCTTCGCCCGCTCAGACTCCGACCCCGCAGGCGCCCAAAGAAGAACCGAAGCTCGTTCCGCCTCCGGCTCCCTTCTTCTCAGGAAGTCCTCCAGGTCTATTCTTCGGTCGCTGATGCAGAGATCCGGGCACAGACTGTGCACGCCTGCCCTCACCACTGTGCCAAATTGTGTCCAGACCCGTGGGGAATCGCAAAGCTCTGCCACGTCAACGCCCCTCCAGCCGCACAAAGTGGCGAGTCGAGCGAGCAAACAGAGCGCGTGCCCGAACCAAGCGGTCAGCCAGTCGATGTGGAGGCCGTGGCCCTGACCCCCACGCAGTGACTCCAGAAACTGAACTTTGAATGACTATAATGCCGATTAATATCCACAAAAGAAGAGCGTGTTGTTCACCTGTCGTTCTACAAGGACATGTTCAACGTGTTGAACTGCGGCCTCTCCTGCTTCTCTGTAAAGTCTGATCCATGTGTAGATATTGTAAATCTGTTGTGACCACACCTATGCTGCTACGGGCCGACTCGTGTTCGTCGTGTCACATATTGTGAAGTATTTTTGCACCTTAATTTATTTAATTTGTCATTTGCAAATAAACAAAAGGAAAAATTACCAAACGTCGCCTACGCGTTCATTGTTTGCTGGCACGTGTCCTGAAGGAGCTCATATGCATAAGTGTGGACTTGGTGTGGTGGAACACACGTGATGATAAGCGGCGACGTTTCACAACGAGCTTCAAGCCTTACTTTGAAAAACTGTAACTGTAAAGTACATACTTCCATTCATATATCTTTAGCACTTTTATTATTAGTATATCCCTTGTAGCCTTTTTATGCTTACGTGTATGTGATAATTCTGGTTAAATTTTAAAGCAACTAAGTAGATTTAAATTGAGGGGACGCATGTGCGTAAAAGTTGCCATTCCCGTGCGTAATGTCACATTTTCCTGATTTTAAATTCGAAATTTGGTGAAAGAACAGCTGTTATGACAAAAGTCACTAATATTTGCTGGGAAAATAATGTATTCTGGGCGTGAAACAGTTCTTAATGGAGCAAGTATCTTGGTCTGTAGCTCATCTGCATTTCAAACGTCGGTAAATGCGCGTGGGAACGTGGGAAGTGTCTCCTCTCTGTGAACCCCCCCTCTCCCCTCTCCAGTGATGTATCAGTTTTAACAGGTAATAAAGCTGTAAATGCGGCATCTTTTCCTCTTTTCCCACGAGAAAGACTTTGAGCTTTTGGCGTCTCTTCATCTGAAGACATTTGACCAGGCGATCCATTTAAAACGTTATCTTCAGGTTGAACATGAACTTTGCCCTCTGCGCGTCACCCATCGCGCATTCGGAGCAGCGGCCAAGGAGCAACTTTGGGTTCCGGGTCATAAAAAAGAATGATGGCATTCCTGCGTGGAGATTCGTTTCCTTTTTGGAAAGCTTTTCTTTTTTCTTTCGCTATATATAAACTGTGCACGCGCATGTGCAGAACATGCGCGTGCAGGTGTGATGCAGTCAGCTTTGCAAATTTAACGGCATCAATTCGTGTGAATTACAACTCTGTAGAAGTTGCTGGTGGGGAAGTTTGTGTAAGTCCTGTTTGCCTCTTGATAACATATGTCATCAAATGTTCATTCAAATTCTCTAATAATGTTTCCCAACATATACACATGTCGAGCTTACTTTAATACAGTATACAAACAAACAAACAGGGCCTCTAGAATATGTGTATTTAAAAGTTTAATTTGGTGATTGGAAAAACACACAGCATTATTTTCATATTTTCCTAATTTCTAATATATGTTATATATGTATAATGTATTTATTATGGCCCTCAATGTAACCATTGGGGTGCATTTGGAAACATTGCTTAAACAAAAAGGTCAGCTCTGTTTGCTTTAATGGCCCGAATCTCCAAATGTATCCAAGTGTAACCAAAGATACAGAATGTCACCAGTCGGAATGTTACCCATTCTTGTCATAAAGCACACCTTCAGGTGTCCTCTGTCTAAGAAATGATCATATTCATACATGAAACAGGCTGGAAATAATGGAGGACCCCAACGATAAGACATCTGACATCCCTCTAACGTCGCCGACTGCTCTTCTGGTCACGGATCCAAACAGGCGATGCCGAGCAGGACGTTTCCTCAGGGAAGTGGCTGCTGGCCTGGGACTCCACCGGCGCCACCGGCCCGTGTTGTACAGATCGGAGGACCCTCAGCCACCAGCCCAAAGTGGTTCTAAACTTTGGAGACTTCCAGAGCGCAGACTGTTATATCTGGTTGCCGGGAGCTTTTCTCCCCTCCTGATTACTGGTGAAGCTTCTCAAGGGGGCTGACCATCTGTACTCAATCAAGTCATTATGTCATCCTAATAAATAAAAAAGAGCTCTCAATTTCATTTGTCATGCGTTTGAGGTATTTTGGTCATCGCTTGTGTTTTTAAGCTGGGAGGTTTTTAGGTAAAATAAGAAAAGTACCCTGATTCATGATCTCAGTCAAGCTGCATAAGCATGCTGACTATATGACGCAATTAGGACATAACATACAAAATGATTTGCACCAAACGTCACTTTATTGCATGAATCAGCAGAATTCTGACACCTTTGTGCCGCCACGCACACGTTTCCTTTTGTTAAAAAATCATCTCTCTTTCAAATATTCCCGGAATAATCAGAATAGTGAAGACAATGTGAACATATTACAATAAATGGCAACAAGATTCACTCCATGTGGCAGTTTCAGCGCGACTGATCTTCATCACACGTTGGACTGGCATGCATCTCAGACATGTACAAGGACATTAAACCCCCCTTTAGTAAAACATAATAATAATAACAACAATAATAATAATTTAGGCAAGGCTGAGTGAAAAACTGGGGAGGGGCTGCTTGCTTATTGAATAATAATTAAGATCTCAAGATAGCTTCGTTGTAAGTCATTAACTTCACGTGTTCTTTTGGGCTGAATGGAAAGGCAGCAGGCGTTTGGTTGCTGGTTCTCTCTACAAGGCTGTTTGTGTGGAGTCAGATGTGTTGTTTGACCTCTCACCTCTGGACTTCTGCTCTGAAGCGGTTAAACTGGCCGCTGCTTGCTCTGCTGGCAGGCGGTTTGTGTGGGCGGCGGCTTCTGTGGGAGGTGAAACAACCACTCTTTCTATGGGCTCATTGGCTGTTCTGTCTGTCACAATAACATAATTGGGCTCTGGCTGGTGGCCACTGGAGCGGCGCTGCAATGCATGCTGGGTGCAGGAAAAGGAACGCTGCCGAGGGGCAGGCTGGGGCGACAGGAAGTGGGGCGTTGCGGCTCTGGGGACTTCCTGATGCCGATCGCGATCCTCGTCTTCCGAGGTCACCTCCTGTAAGGTGCTGATTGGCCGAGGGGAGCGGCCCATAACTCTTGGTGGGACCAGAGCTGTTGCTGATTGGTTGAGCTGCGGTCGCCAGTTCTGAGGAGCGGGGTACTGCACTCGGCTCATCGACCAATCACTGGCAAGACAAGAAGGTCATCACAACATTAGACTGCCACACAGCAACACAGCGCTTAAGAGTGTCTTGGAATGTTTTTTCAGAAATCTGCATGAGCACAAAGCTCCAAACGCAACCATTAACTTTATGGACACAAAGCTACATAAAAACTACATTTGCACTAATCGACAACATTCCTCACTCACTCATCTGGCGCCACATTATCAGAAGATACAGAGACACGGTGGTCATCTTGCTTAAACCTTACTTTTGTGGAGGTGGGGTCATATCTCGATGCCCTATGATCCCAGAGAAGGAGGCACTTCTTCCAGGCATCCCTTGCGATCCCACCCACGGCGAGAACATCAGAGCGCGCTCCTCCCACAGCATGTCGTTGGCCGTGTCGACGGGAACCGGCCCTCTCTGAATTTGGTGAGCCAACAGGAGTTCCAGGACCTGGTGGTGAATGCCCTCCCTGGCCACGTCGATCGGACGGCGCCCTCTCCGATCGTGCAGCTCGAGGTTGCCACCGTGGAGGAGGAGAAGTCTGGCCGTATCATAGCAACCGTGGAGGGCGGAGAGGAAGAGCGCCGTCTCGCCCTACCAGGGAAATATTCATGAAAACGACATGCATCTGTGACGTCTGGAGGACATAAATAAAACAGGCAACGCACGGCTTGAAACAACAGTCAGAACTCACCTTGTTGTCTTGCAGGTCCACAGCCGCCCCGTAGCGAATGAGGGTCCTTGTTAGGGTGAGATGGTTTACTGAGCATGCCCAGTGCAGGGCTGATCTCCCTGAGAGAGACAGTGTGAGCGGAGGGGAGGCAAGGGGGAAGAAGGGAGGCAGTAAGTCAGCCAATGAACAACCTTTACACAACAGAGTCGAGCCCAAGATGGTGGAGAGAGGGAGAATGGAGGGATGTAGAAATGGTTTCAGCTGAAGTGAGAAAGGGAGACAAGACGGAAAAAAACCCAGACATCCAGAGACACAGCGAAAGCGAGAAGAAAGATGAGCATCAAAGTTAACGTGTGCAACGACCCGAGTTTGAGCCCGACTGCACGTTAACTTTGATCCGAGTCAGAGGACGGCAGCAGGGGAGCTGGAGGAGGAGGAGGAGGAGGAGGAGGAGGAGGAGGAGGAGGAGGAGGAGGAGATGGAGACATGAGCACAGGACGGGAGAGGAGGGACACAAAAAGAGGGCGTGAGAGAGACGGGGGTAAGTTATACCAGTTACTCAGCCCCGTCAGTGTACAGGTGACAGAAAATAATGGCGCGCTCCAGAGCTCTACATGTTGTTTTTCTCCACGGTGGACTTCAGCCCAGTCATCGCATGTGGACGGGTACGTTTAAGAGTTTAGGACAGGTACGTTTGAGGGCCAGACGGACACTATCTTTCTTGAATATGAGAATTTCAAAATGTATATTCATGGCCAGTTAAAGTGTACTAACTTCGGTGATACCGTGCGCCGCCAGCAGGTGGACATTTTTCTTTCTTTTTTTGGTTTGTTTGTGAAATGCCTTCAAATGAAATTTGGTCCAGATATTTGTGTTTCTGGTTTCAGGATGAATTGTTATACCTTTGGTTGTGGCTGTGTGAGTCGACAAAAATACTAAAAACTTTTTACTATTACGCTATTACAGAAGAGTTTAGAACCCCCCCAAACATTTGTTTGCCTTTTGAGCTAAAACACATTTACAAAATTCATCTCTTACTTCAATTGGGTCAAAAGTTTGACACGCAAATACTATTTGACTGAGGTTTTTGGGTCGAGTCAGACTAATATTAGTAAGTGTGACAGAGATGCATTACCAGTATGATCCGTGTTGTTGACCGGTACTCCCGCTCGCAGCAGCTCCAAGACCACTCGGTCCAGCCCGCTCCGCACCGCTCGGATCAGAACCACAGAGCCATCCGGGCCACACCACTCGGCCGACTGCCAGCACACCGAAGCCGTGATGAATACATGGAACAGACATATTTCATAACCTAAATATGACACAAACCTTGAACAGCGTGGTGTACATACAAGTCGTCAATAACACAACACGGACACATTAAATTGAGCAAAACATTTGAAACCCAAACCAAAGGACAGACCTGCTGAGGAGGACTGAGCAGAGGAGGAGGGATGGCGTTTCTCTCCCATCCTCTAGGCGGCGCTGAGGGAGAACAAAACACATTTGAGATGGATCATCATCTACAAAATGCTAGAAAGTGAAAAGGACCAAGCGGACATCTTCAAATGGCAAACAGGCCGAAACCCAAAAGGTTTTAAAATAACAATACAATCAAGACGTGTTATCCATGCAGCACGTTTCAAACCCGTGGAACCACTAAGTACACGTGTACATGTGTTCTTTAAGTCCTTACCTGTGCACCTCTCCGCTGTGAGAGTGACCGAGTGAGTAAATGAATGAGTCGGAGCTTACGTTGTGCAGGCCTGCGGGGCTGCGAGGCTCCGGCCCGGTAGTGTTTCTGCTCCGGGCTCCTGTGGTCACAGATGGAGGGCTCCTCTGGTCGTCTGGAGCACCTCGCGTTGATGTCTTCCATTGAACTCTGGGTAAAGTCGGTGTCGCTTCCGATGTCCGGCTCCCTCTTGTGGGGTCTGGAAGCCACAAAGTGCCGTTTGGATCAACGCATTAAGTCAATTGCTGTAGTTTCCAAACACAACAACGATGTCCTTCCTAAAACATGCATGGGTTGGTAGACTTTGAGGAAATGGAGCAGGATACTGAAACATGATCATTATTGTTATCATGGCACCAGTCACTGTTTGGCATTGACTTAATGATAAACAATGAATAAGTGAATGAGTACTTTGCTTCCTCTGTTCAGTAACTATCATTCAATTGTTTTGAGTACATGAATATACAATATATATATTTAGATACATAAATCCATCATAAAGGTAACATCCATTCGGCCTTTTTTCTAACACTACACAAGCCTCACTTGTTTTATATTTGTCTCCATGACATCATCCCTCCAGCAGACCACACATCCTCTCTCCTGTCTCACCGCATGCGAATGGCGTCCTCCCCCAGCGGTTCCCTCCTCCTCTTTTTCTCCGCCTCCTTCGCTTTCTTCTTCTTCCTCAAGCTGACCTTCTCTTTCTCTCTGCTGGATCTGACCCTCGGCTCTTGGTTGGCTGCGTGCGGCGTCGAGGCCTTGGACCGGGGCTCGTCGTCTGTGACCGTGGACCGGTGTCTCACCCGGTGGCCGCCTTCCCTCTGCGCCCGCTGCTGCCTCACCCTCCTCGCCACCAGGAACGCCACCAGGGCCAGCACCAGCAGCAGGCCAATCGCCACGGCGATCACGGCCCACAGCCATGCGGGGGTCGGCTCTTTGAGAGGAGGAACGGGAAAAAATGGTGTTTTATAATGTTTTGTTTGGATGGAAGTCAAAGCTGTGTGTGTGTGGGAGACAGGACCTGTCCGCCTACCTTTGACTTCCTCTTTCACCTTTTCCTCCTCCCTGCTTCCTATTTCCTCCCGGACACCCCTGATGCTGACGACGGCCTTCAGCTCCGAGAGGTTGGGGAACAAGCCGGGCTTCAGCAGCAGTACGGCACGCAGGAAACTGGCCGCCTCGGTGGCGTGAGGGAAACAGGTGGAGGGCAGACGGGAGCACGGCCTGTTGTCCACTTGGAGGAAAAGGAGTGAGCTAGGAAAGAGTGAGAGAGGGGGAAACGGTAGGAAATAACACAGACATCCTTTTATTACAAGTGGTTACAAGCCACGTCGGCTGAATAACATCTAGAAGCATATAAAACCGTATCGTAAAAATACCTATTATGACAATTAAGAAAATGACACCCTCTTCTTACCAAACCAAACAAAGGACATCAATGCACATGGTTATTGATATTGATACCAATACTCATGCCTGTCTTACTTGGCCCACTTATTTTGTATTTCCAACCATAGTGACTGTGCTTCCCGGTTCACGACCCTGCACCTACCCGTTCGAGTCCGCTGCAGATGCCTTCGCCAGCAGGCTGGCGAGCTGCTGAGAGTCGAAGTCAAACAAGTTCCTGTTGGTGGCGAGCGGCGCGGACCCCCTCAGCGTGAGCGGCGACTGGAGGAGGACGCTGAGGGCCCAGAGCAGGGAGCTGTTGGAGAAGGCTCCGCGGTGTTGTGGGAGGCTGGCGTGAAGGACCAGCGTGCCTTTGGCCCACAGGGGGCTCTGGTGCGTGAAGCAGTCGCTGCCGTCCCACCCACAGGGGGCGCTGTCGCATCCCTGCTCGCAGTGGGAGTTGGCGTAGTGGTCGCGGCAGTACTGGATGTGGCCCGGGCTGAGAGCCATGATGGAGGGGAAGGAAGAGATGTAAAGAGACAGAATAACTTACCACCTTTTCTTCTCACCAGGAGCTTTCAACCAAGCCCATGAGGTATTTGGCTGTAAATGTACTATTTCCAAAGTCAGTAGGAAATGTTTTATTGTAAATGCATAAATACTATTATGTTGCCTGCACCTTGCTACCAAAGAAAAATGCATTTCCCTATTTGATTCTCTTTTGCACAAGTGTACTGGTTAATGACAATAATAAGTGATAATAATAATAAGCATGAGGCTGAGTCTGTCCGGCATAAAAAACATCCCTCAACCCTAAACCAGCATACGACAATTAAAAAGGTGCAACCACAGCAGGTTTGGAGCAAGCCAATGACAACATGAAATGTTTTAATTCACCACATTCACTATAAAAGCTTTTTACGTGTCTATGACGACGGAAAGGAAAACAAAAGTGGTTTACTTGCAGTGGCCCCTGTCCTTCAGGCAGTCGAAGGCGTCTCTGAGACACTCGGGCTCCATACACTCTCTGTCACATGACCCGTTTCCAAACTTGTCCTTACACTTTCTGTTGACGGGACACTGACCCCACGGGTCACCAGACGCAGCTGTGGGGGTCAAAAGAGGGTCATGGGGGTCAAAAGAGGGTCACATGGGTCTTTTTAAGGGCAAGCGTCCCTTCCTTATTCACATGTGTTGGCAAATAAATGGAGTGAATTGTTTCATTGGGTCTTGCAGCTTCATTGCACCAGGCAAGCGGTTCACATCCAGACCTCATTGTCTCAGAGCATCAGCAGCTACTCATAACAATGCAGGTCGAGCCATGAAAGGTGGGTCCTGATACGGGCCGTTAAAGGGAAGCAGGAAACGGGCCCGACATAAACAGGAAGTTTCCAGGAGAAGCGAATAGCAACAGGAAATGGAGTGGGCCGGGACTTGATAAAGGTCGAAGGTCACCACCGCGGCAAGAGGAATGGGACAATGGACTTGGCAGGTGTGTGCGGGACCATGAATTCATAGCAGAACAATAGAGCTGAAATTAGAACACTTTTGTTTAGCTTGATCAGAAAACACATATTTTATGGTACAGGAGGAATAGAAATTGGAATATAATAATAATAATAAAATACTTTCCCCTTAATCCAGAATACTACAAACGGTTAAATCCATGTCTACAACGACGTACAATATAATATCCTAAACCACATTGTTTTAAGCTGCACGCCCCTCTTTCAGGATGTATAAGATCAGTCTGTGGAGAAGCGCTCTGGCAGACTCACCGCGACACGTCCAGCTCAGTCCGAGCAGCACGAACGTCCTCAGAGCCGACATCCTCCTCTCCGCTCAGAGGAATCAGACGCCCGGTCTCAGGGAGCTGTTTGACACAAACCTGGAGAGCTCTGTCTGTCGTCCTGCTGCTCACCGGGAACTCTACAAGTAAAGAAAGTTGCCTCCCATCACCGCTCGCCGCCGCCGCCGCCGCCAACACCTTCCAGCTCCGCCGCCGCCGCCGCCCAGCCCACTTTGTTCACTCGCTCGTTTTTTTGCAGAGGCCCTGCGGATATCTGGACAACTTCCTGCCACTGTGTGGAGAAGAATAGGAGGGTGATGACTGTATGCGTGTGTGTGTGTGTGTGTAGCCCACACTGTGTCTCAAGCTGAAAACAGTGGCGTGGTTTGAAACTGACCTTTACAAAGACTCTGTTTTGTCCGGCTGCTCAGTCCCCCAAAAAAAGAAAAAGAACTTGGCTGCGGTCTCTGTAGCTTGTGTTGTTCTTATTCTGCACAAAAAGGGAATGGAGCACTTCAGGTTCAAATGGAGTGAAATAAATAAGAACCAATAACTCAGTTTGCAGTGTTTCAAGTCCTTTAAGGCGTTTGACTTTAAAATCCCAAACAGGTTTATTTACACACATTATGGAACATTTTAGTTTTAGTCTTGAACCGAGGATGACGCTTGACATCAGAAGTGACATTTCAAGAAAGAACAAGGCACGATAAAAACAAACAAACAGAATAATGACAGTTTAAATCATTCATCTTAAGTGAAGACCGAACTGCTTCAGAGAGTGTGAGGCTGGAAGAGGCCGCCGCGGTCTGGGCTCAACAGGATCCAAGGAAACGTACAGGATGTCCTAAGCAATGAGAAACCTGTACACCTCGGACATGTTGGAGAAGACCGGCTCCAGATACAGCTTGGACACGGACGTGCCACAACAGTACGAGGGAACTTTGGGTAAACTCTCGAGGAACTGGGTCAGGACCACGTGCTCGGAGGCTTTGCGGGACTTCCTCTGCGTTCGCTCGTTGGCGGAGTCCTCGGACGCGTCCCGCTGAGACACGGTTGGAGCCCAGTGGAGCACCGACCACTCGCCGATCCCCAAAGTGCAGAGGAACATCTGTTTTCGGTCACCGTCGGCCATCAAATTATAGCGGATCGAGACCGACCTTCTCGACCGGCTCGGGTTCTCTCCACCGGGTCGCAGTCGACCAACCCGGACACGTAGGTATTCCTCTGGACCCAGTTCATGCACTGCCAGAAGCCGGCGAACAGCTCGACTCTCGTTTCTTCACTGAAGCGGTTGGACGCCCTTTTGCAAGCACTGGACGTGCATCTCGACCCCATTGACCTCTGACCTTTAGTTTCACTCGTGCCGTCTTTCTTACATTTGCTGACGTACCGTTTGCCTGTCTTTGTCGTTGTCAGTGGCATTCACTTGCTCTGCAAAAACAAGGGAAATGACATTACCACGTATGAGGTAATACTGTGATACTCGTCAGCGTAATGGCAAAACGATGGAAATCAGTGGTACTTAGAAACGTTATCATATAAGTGCACTAAGCAGAGCTGCAACTAACAATTACTTTCATCCTCAAATTATTTGTTGAATAGTTTTCTAATGAAATGACTATTAATATAGTCAAAAAAATATGTTTTTAAATGTGTAACAGACAGTTACTGTTTTTTCTCCAACTAGCAGCTTTAAAAAAGTGACACAAAAAATAAAACGATTGAAGCAGCAACAACAACCAAAATAATGACGATGATAATAATAATTGTAATAATGTGTTGTTTGTCCTGCAGCAATTATTCAGATGTGGTACATTTTGTGTGTATTTTGCTAATCTTTTTTACATTTTTTTTAATACTTTGACCTTGTTGGGCCTCATATTTATTCAAATGAAACCATTTGAGAAGTTAACAGAGGAAATCCTTGTTTTGTGGAACTACTAACAGCTTAAATCCATCTGAAACGTGGCAAACGGCCTCCAGACTTTTGTATGGTGGATTTTTTAAATATACATGAAAGGAAACATGTTCAAAGTAAAAGTAATATATGACGGTTTTACACAACTCCTCAAAATAGAAAGAACAGATATAGCTTCGCTCGTCCCGTCCAAACATGAAAGCAAAGGGAAGGAAGGAAGCTATCTGAGTTCAACGTTGGGGGGTTCGTTCCCAGTTGTCTTAACTGGGCAAAGCCGGCAACCGTGTAAAGGAATCTGAACCACTCAGTCATTATTCATTTGTTCATTTATACCAGTACTTTATATATTAAATGTCTTCAATATACAAAGTCATATAGGATGCATACACATAGGGCCCTACCCTAACAGTTTAATGCCGCAATACATTAGCTCTTTAAATTCCATTTGTGGGTCCAACAGTAAAAAATATAGTAAGCCTATACTTACCAAACTATATGCTTTATTGTTCTATAGACAACTGATTGTACCGGCCTGATGAGAGATGGTTTGGCCCAAAAACCTTGAACAATGTTCATATAACATAGAAAATGTCCAGGGAAAAACAGGCAAGGAAAATTAGAAATGCAGTTATAATTCCTAAACCCATCAAGAGAATAAAGAAGGGTAATTGAATGTGTTACTAGGCTTGCACTTCCATCCTCTCGCCACATGGCGTCGCTGTTTGACTCTTTATAAATGGCACACGTTCACACCGCGAGACTGTGTTGCGTTTAAAAACTGAAGTTAATAAACTAAAGTTTATAAAAAGTGAATACGTCAACGTTATTTTTGTATTTCTTTGTCTCCGTCCGCCATTAATGCAGACGTAAAAAAGGGGGATTTCCATTGAGAGAGAGAGAGAGAGAGAGAGAGAGAGAGAGACTTACTTTCGCTTTCAGTTTGACTCTCGACAGATCCGCCCGGTAGACTCGACAGATCCGCCCGGTAGACTCGACAGATCCGCCCGGTCGACGCATGTACGAGCCGCCGGTTGAGCACTTTGTCCGGTAAACTTCGTGCACGTCGGACTCAACGCGTGTGAACCCGACTCGACGACACGGAAACGTCCGGTGAAGGTGAGCGAGCTCCACGGCTGCTTAGCACGTTGTTATAAGTTGAGCTGCACGGTAACGACGCTGAGTGGTGTGTGTGTATATGTATTTATATGTTTATGTATTTGTTGTTATTGTGCTCATTCGCTGCGGTGTTTCTGTCGTTGGCTCGCAGTCAAACCCGTTTCAAAGAAGTCCATGAAAACGAAAGTAAAGTTGATTAAAGTGGCTGCGTGCCAAGATGGTTGATTCCACCTGCAGCACGTTACAGTCAAACTGGTTCTCCGTGTTAATGTCCATCTCTACTGTTCTGCAGGCTTCCGTAGTCCCATCGGTGCTGTGACCTGACCCCCGCTGAGCCTCCCCGGCCCTTTATTATGCACAAGATGAGCTCCTTCTCCCCGCTGCTCTTCTTGTGCCTGGACGCGTGCGTGGTGCACGCCGTCCGCTTGGCCCAGCTCTCGCCCGTCCTCCTCCGCCATCCGTTCCTCGCCCTGTGGGGGGGAGCGCTGACCAGGGCTGGCCTGCTCGCCCTCCTGGCCTCCCCGACGAGACTGCCGTGGATGAGCAGCTTCCAGGGGCTGCAGGGCCTGGGGGTCCTCTGCTTCCACGCCCCGGTGTACGTCACTCTCCTCTGGGCGCTGGGGACGCCCGGCATGGAGGAACTGTGGGGCTGGCACTCCTGGGAACGGGTGGGTGGCTGAGTTAGTTGCAGTATGGATCACATTGATATAATAACTTCGTTTCAGACTTCAAAACAGCTTCTTTGCTCTTTCATTTCGTCCTCCACCCTCAACACATAACATTTATCTTATGTAGCAAATGGGACGACACATCTGCATTTTGTTGCACATCCCTGTTGTACAGTGACAATGATTAACCCTCGTGACCCCTGTATGTTGGTGTAAAGTATCTGGGGGTGAGCAGGGCCCATGATGCATTGTGGCATCCTGACCATGGTGTGTTTATGTGCTGGAGGAAAAAGTCTGAAATGCTAGACTTCCAGATCAGCACATCTTACGGTTCTGTGCCCTAAAAAATAGAATTGCAAAACAAACATGATGATGTGTGCCTGGCGAAAGTGCTTTGCTCAAGGGCACTTAGCAGAGGTGGTGGGTGGGTAGATGCCATAGGTGCAGGATAGCTAAGTACAATTCTGACGGACTTACTGAGTTTTTTCAGGTATTTCTACGACATTT
The DNA here is from genome assembly GCF_009769545.1 of Cyclopterus lumpus. Taxonomy (NCBI): domain Eukaryota; kingdom Metazoa; phylum Chordata; class Actinopteri; order Perciformes; family Cyclopteridae; genus Cyclopterus; species Cyclopterus lumpus. The sequence continues at coordinate 11,390,308 of NC_046990.1, read as the reverse complement.
CAGAGGGTTAACCCTAATATTGTACGTTTCAGAATCCACCAGCTACAGTATGCACATCTGTACTAATGAGAACATATTTTACAATATAACCCTGACGGTGTCATTCTGCTGCGTCACAAATACTTTCACTTTTGATACTTCAAGTCTATGTTTTATTGTCGTTTGTTTTTGTAATTAAGTTGTTAAATCTGAAACCAAAACCAGTCCAGTCTGACGAGAATGAGAAGTCCACTATTTTAGAAATGTTTTGGCCTTCATCCTATAACATTCGTCAGAATAATTTGAACCAACGAAAGATTTATTGCATTTCTAGTTTGCGGTATTAAACCTGTGATCCGTCTTGCAGGTGTTACAGGGTTACGTTGTGACATTAGTGGCCGGGCTCTACTGGAACCGATATGTGTCGTCTCTTTTGCTCTCCTTGGGTCGATCCATCTCATCTCTGCTGACGAGGGCGCCCTCTGAGGAGCCCAAGGAGGAGCCCAAAGAGGAGCCCAAGGAGGAGCCCAAAGAGGAGCCCAAAGGGGACACCAGTGCGTCTCGGAAGAGGCTGATGGGATACATGTGGCCCTATCTCGGGCGCTTTGTTTTTGTGCTGATTCTCGTGTTTCTTTCATCTTACGGTAAGCGAGACATAATCATTTCTATGTCGTATTCTTACGCAACTGCAGAGGTTTGGAGTTGTCTCCTGCAGCTCTCGCTTTGTTGTCTGCAGCTTCGCTCCCAAAGTAGATGGTGTTGATTTTAAGTAATCGGGTAAGAATCGAGTGCAGCGTATTCTCAACCAACTGTTGAAATGAGCCATCTTTCAAGCAGCGCTCAGTGCTCGACACGTCTGGTTGCCATGTTTAGTTGCCTTATATTCTGAGTAACTATAAGATTGGCTGAAACGTCGGCTTGATAACACAAGCCTTGCTAATGGCGGTGTTCACCAGCCTGTGGGCTCTTGCAGCCTCCACCTCATTGTGCCGTGGAGCTGCCCGCTGGTGTTGATGGGTCATTTTTTTTCTTTTGGATGCCAATTTCTCAAAAAGGGTTTCCAATGGCAAGCTGGCAACTCTTACTGTCGAGCCCGTGAACTGTGAGGACGCTCCTGTCTTGGTTAAAGTGGAGCGCTTTGAAGCCAGGGGAAGACCACTCCTGATATTTTAGATTCACAGTTTTGTCTCCTCAAATATATTGTGACAGTGTGCACTTCTGAACTCAGGTGAGATGGCTATTCCTTGGTACACTGGTCGTGTGGCTGACTGGATCACAAATGAAGAGGCGCCCGATGCCTTCACCGGGGCCATCGGCATCATGACGCTGATGACTATTGGCAGGTAACGTCACCTTTGTAGCGGAGCTCTCCCGAAGGCAGGTTTATTTATTTAGCACATTTTCAACATTAAGAAAATTCAAAGCGCTGAACATAAAACATCGAAAGTGCAAAAGAAACAAACGTATCTAAACGCTCTTTAAATCCACCAGGCGCCATTAACAAAAACAGTACCGATAAGTTGTACTTTCGGTTTAGTTCCCCGTCGTTGAATATCCATAAACTATCACTTTGACTTCAAGACTGAGTATTTCTCCTTTTACTCAAGTAAAGTACTTTCTCTGGTTTCAGTGCTATGCTTGAGTTCGTGTGCGACCTCATTTACAACGTCACCATGAGCCACATACACACCTCGGTGCAGGGAGCCGTGTTCCAGGCGGTGCTGAAGCAGGAGATCGCTTTCTTCGATGCCACGAAGACAGGTAACTGACTCAGCAGGTATCGTTAAAGGAAAGAGTCGGTCATCATCAATCAATCATAAACTGATACACTTTCATCCACACACTTTATTATTAGTAGTATTTTTTTTATCAAGGCAAGGGCGTATTAGGGCCATTTTAGGGAAAACTAATTATACATTGGGTGGCAAAAATAAAAAGATAAATTCACAGATTTACGCAAAATAAATGACAGATTTTCCAGATTGTATAGTCATACATTTAAAAGAGAAAAACTTGGATACATAGTGGAAAAAAGTATATTTATTCTATTTTTCATAAACACGGTTTCGCACTATTTCTCAGAGTGTTTTTCTTGTAAATTCGCTACTTTAATCTCAGGTAATATCAGATTTGTTTTAAGGTTAATGAATTGCTTTTATGACTCTTGGAAAGTTCTCGGAAAGAGACACCCTTCCACTGGCTCCATATTTATGTTTATATCTCCATTTTGTTGTCGTAGTTTCCTTATTGCTATGAATTCCCTAACAGATATACTTGCGGTCTGGTAAAAAACAATATATACGTAATTCCTTTGACAAGGCTCCTCTTTTCTCAGGTGAACTGTCGTCCCGCGTTACCACGGATACCAACGAAATGAGCGAGGCGCTGAGCGAGAAGTTGAGTCTTGTGATGTGGTACACTGGGCGATTTGGCTTCCTCTTGTTCTTCATGGTGAGCCAGTCTTGGAAAATGACCCTGCTCACCTGCATGGGACTGCCCATCATCTTGGTCATACCTGAGCTAATGGGATGCTTCCACAAGGTAAAGAGGACTTCCCTAAATGTCCCCTCATCTTTAAAGCTGCTCTAACCTTTATTGTTATGCCCATGTCCATCCGTCATGTTTGTAAAATACTTAAATTGTCTTTTTTTAATTTATTTGCATCCGTGTTTCAGACCATCGCTGTAGAGGTCCAGGAGTCACTGGCTAAGGCCAACCAGGTGGCCACGGAGACGTTCTCCTGCATGAAGACAGTGAGGAGCTTTGCCAACGAGGATGGCGAGACGGAGAGGTACAGTCGGCGGCTGGAGGACATTTACGCCCTGAACAAAAAGGAAGCAATGGCTTACGCGGCCTCGACCTGGGCGAACAGCGTGAGTTGAATGAACATCTGGATCCAGTGATCCCTCAGCCTAGTGTGTGTCTGTGAGTGTGAGCCTGGCGGGGCTGAACCTGGAGAATAAAGCAAAAACATGCACGTCGTGTCTGCGATGTCACCGGGAGGCTGCCGACAGGACTTTTTAAAGCCCGAAGATTTGTTCGGGCTTTAAAAAGCAATCGCAATTGTTTACAGACAGAAAATGTAATAAAATACAGACAAGAGAAGAAAAACAAGGCCAGAATGAAAAAGTTAGACAACAGGTCAAACAGAATCTCAAACATACCCCTGCTTATGCCATAACTTCCTCTGAATTAAGCGCATTAGGATGAGTGAGTCCATAAGATCTACATAGAGAAATACACTTATTAGTTCAGACATTTGCACCAAGGCACGGCCAGTGATCTGCAGCTTCAAGTAGAGCTGGGAATGAATGTTTAATATGATTTAATGCATTTCCAGATGACCACCATGGCCTTGAAGGTGTGTATTCTGTACTATGGAGGAACTCTGGTGACCAGAGGGGACGTTAGCAGTGGAGACTTGGTGTCCTTCGTCCTCTATGAGCTGCAGTTCGCCTCTGCCGTGGAGGTGAGTCACAGGCCGAGATGAAGGGAATGAGCTTGAATATATTATTATGCCTGTGCACTTTTCCCCCCCGGAGGCAGGATTGCAAGCGGCTGATATTTTGTTCAAAATTGAACCAAAGTCCCACACTCTACCACCTCTCTTCCAGGCTGTCATGCGTTATTACCCGGAGGTGAAGAAGGCAATTGGGGCCTCTGAGAAGATCTTTGAGTATTTGGAACGCAAACCTAAAAGACCCCCAAACGGCTCTTTGGCCCCCAAAGATCTTGAGGGTCACATTCAATTCAAAAACGTTACATTTCTCTATTCTGGCGCGACAAACAAAAGCCCATTTTTGCTCAAGGTACGTATGTGCATTTATCGTACATACACTTGAAATATTATCGCATACAACACTTTACCGATTCAGCCCATTATTCCCGTGTCCTACCAGGACGTGTCTCTGGAGATGAAGCCGGGCAAAGTCACTGCCCTCGTGGGGCCGAACAGATCAGGGAAGTCCACCTGTGTCCGGCTTCTGGAGAGATTTTACCAGCCCCAAGCCGGGGAGATCCTACTAGACGGGACACCACTGCAAAGCTATGAAGACCAGTACCTGCATGACAAGGCGGGTTGTTTTTTCCACTTTGTATTTTAATATTTTAATTTGACTTGAAATGAGCAGAAGAGTAGGAAGCTTCCAGTGCGATGTTTCTATGAGTGGGTTCACTTTTTGTTTGTGTTTTGCATGAGGACGCACGCACCAGGGCAACGCTATGCAACACTGAATGTAAACATACCTTTCATGTTTAAAAGAATATATATATTTGATTAGAAAACGCCACAGGGCACCTTTATTGCTGCATTAAGGGATTTCTGGCCACTAGGGGGCAGAAAGTCACAGAGAAAGTGACTTTCTGCTAAGCTGTTGTCTAAAAGCAAACATCAAATTCTGCAGCTGAGACTATAAAACAAAAATTAAAGTAGCTGTATGGCGAGCATATAAGGAAGGTGAATCACAGTCCATTGAAAGCTTCTTCTCAGATCCCTCCGAATGTCTCTTTTAATGTCCGTTTTATCTTAGTCACAGGGATGCTGCATTGACACCGACGAGCTCTCAGTCAGGTGTGACAGCCGCTGATGTGTCCTCTTCGGTTTCTTTATAGATTGCTGTCGTGAGCCAAGATTGCGTTCTGTTTGCTCGCTCCGTGCGAGAAAACATCAAGTACGGCTCCGAGGAGGCCTCTGATGAGGAGATGTACGCGGCCGCCAAGCGGGCCAGTGCCCACGAGTTCATCGTGGCGCTGTCGAGTGGCTACGACACAGGTTCGACCCACATACCCAACCTATCAGAGTGAATCCTCAAGTGGGGTCCTTCACATGGTTTGCTTGCTACTTCTACTGCTAATCTCACATTCTGCTGCACCAACCTGCACAATTTGTCGTGTGGCCAGTTACGCCCGTGAGACAGAGCCAATCGTGGGTTGTAAGACTGTAGACTCTAGCATTTAGTTTGCTAAAATAAACACCGTATACCGTATTGGAAGGTCTTCAAATTATTATACAAGAGACTTCAATAGCAGGAAGCTCGCTGTCTAAAGACTTAAATGCATTTATCATTATTAATTGTCTAATCCATCCATCTATTATATATTATTGTTACATGCTGCTGGCAAGTATTGAAAAAATGTGATTCAAAAGCAAATATTGTCCCTCCTGGTTTTCCGTCATACTTTTGTGAAACATACATTAAATTGCAATTGATGCGGTGGTATAAAAATACTAAACGATCTGTAATTTAACTTAATGAACTTGGATTGGATTAAGTGCTTTAGAAACCAACAGCTCATCGTTCCCCAGAAATGTCCATAAAGTCAATGACAGTGTGTCCTCCTGTCGGGCAGATGCTGGGGAGAAGGGAGGCCAAGTGTCTGGAGGCCAAAAGCAGCGCATTGCCATCGCCAGAGCTTTAATCCGACGACCCAAAATCCTGATACTCGACAACGCCACCAGTGACTTGGACCCTGAGAATGAATATCAGGTTGGTTGTTCTTCTTGAGTTTCTCACATTTTCTCTAATTACTTACCCTTGTATTCCGCATTATGACATTGAGTCATAATTGTACTCAAACAGGTCTGCGAAGCTTTGTTAAACCAAACCAACGACTGCTCCGTGCTGCTGATATCCAACAAGATGAACGTCGTGGAGAAGGCCGACCATATTGTTTTCCTCAATGAAGGGATGTTGATGGAGGAGGGCAGTCACGAGGAGCTGCTGCAGAAAGGCGGTCATTATGCCACGATGGTGTATAAGCAGAACATGGGCTTTCACCGTCAAGAAGAGGAGAGGAATGATGCCCCCTGATAGGCCAGAGAAGCAGTCGAGTTGCTAGTCAACACTCCAGACTTAGAGTCAACATTGCCCACAAGGGTCCACGACCAGAGAGCTGCTTAAGGGATAATTCTATGGTAGAAACGATATGTGAAACATTTGAATCATTCCATAGTCATTATCATCAGAATGACACACTAATGCTTTATACACTTTGCAAACATAGATGTAAAAGATTATTGATTATAGGTATTTTTTATTTAAATATTTAAGATGAGTGTTTCTAAAGGATCCGGGCGTATATACTTTTTTTAACATATTTGTCTTTGTATTATTGTTATTGTACTTTTTCCTGTATTGATGCTTCTTTACTTATTTACATCCTCTTAGCAGCAAAACAGCAATGCTTTTCAGCGCTACTATAAATTGTTTTCATGTTTCATGGACAGGTGTTGTTGCAGGTGATTGTTGGTTTGTTCTTTATTTTTATTTGTTTTACTATCCCAGTCCTGGCAGAACATATTTGGGGCTCTGTCATATTAACATTTGTTAGATTTAGTTTGCACTTAATTTCCCGAACTTTGAAAGGGGGGGGGGGGGGGTTCTCAGTTTGGGGTTGAAACTCAACATGTGTAATAAACGTCTCCCAGCTTTACAGTATTGCGACCTGCATCAGATGAAGTGAAGGATACGTTGTCAAAATGGTCTTTCCTGATAGCTCATCCCTGCATTACTTTTCACAACACGAAAGCTCTTTCTACAGTGCATGGCTAGAAGAGCTGTGGGGGTTCCTGGTGGCAGCCTGTGGAAAGTGTTGCTTTAAATACAAAAACCTCCATGTCTATATGAGCATCCCACATAAAAGCACGTCCATCTAAATGATCGCCCTCACACATATTCCAGGCCAGAACAATGATCAGTATTTTTTATAATCTCCATGCAAATGACGTTACATTTACTGCCAATGCAGAGGACCTGCACCAGCAACCCCGGATACTGCAGACGGCACAAGCCCAACCATGAGTCCCTGCGGACAGAAGGATGTGTCCATAAAAGGAAAGCCGTGATTATGAATTCGTTGAAGCACCAAATCTTTAAAAAAAAATGAATAAATCCATTGTTTTCAAACATGGCAGAGGACAATATGTACCGACCAGGGAGGTGCCGGGCGTGTGCTTAGTTTTTGACTGACGCGTGGCCACAGCCTATGAGAGCGCAGAATCACCCGTCACGTGACAGGAACGACGCGCCGGTGCCACGTTCTGGGTTTATATAGCGTCAGGCGGAAGCGGGCAGGCGCCATTTCACTGCGGAGTTGCACAGCGGTCTTTCGGTGGAAGTGCAGCGTCAACAGCCTCCCGTGGTGGTTGGGGGGGGGGAGAGAGAAAAATAAATAATAATAAAAACATTTGGATTTTAATAACACTCCGCCTTCTGCCCGATGGAAGCCACCGTCAACCTGCACCACGACAGGTAAACCACGCCGGAGGCCGTGTGTCGTCCGCGGAGACGGACCGACGTTAAGTGTCATCCCAACACGTTAGCTAACGTGAGTTACCGTTAGCCGCACGAGAGCGGACGGGTTAGTCCGATGTAGCTGACGGTAGCTCGCCGCAGCGGACTCCCTCGGCATGCCCTCATTAGCTAGCTAAACGTGTAGCGAGACTCGTGTCTTGTTGTTGTTGTAGTGAGCCGGTCCGGGGGAGGCACATGACAGCCGCAGCCCCACCGGCTGCTTCCCCGCCCGGCTCTCTGTCAGTTGGCTTCATTCATCGCTTCGCTAACCTCGAAGCTCGCGCGACGATCTCGTAAGCTAGCTTAGTTAGCTGGTAGCTAGTTAATCAAGCTAGTGCCCCGGCGTGCTCATTACTACGCGGCGTGTGCTATTACAAGTAAAAAGCGGTTCTGAAGAACCCGATTTGACGGCAGTTGTTATTGTTGCAGTCCGGTGACGCTGGTTGTCAGATTGGTATCAAGGCTGCTGTGGCGGTGATTTAAACGGTGAGCTAAAGTCACCGTTTTTACCTCTTTTTTTTTATCCCCAAAAGCAACACCGTTGATTTTAAAGACGTCTTGTTTTTGATATAAAGATCTTTTTCCGTTGTAGTGTTCGCGAGGCAGTGTTTACAAACCGTGAGGGCGGGGCCTCCGAAACCACGCGATCAACGACTTTAGGGTTTTAAAAAATACAAGACCTTTAATTTACTTGTTTTCACTCGATTATAAAGATGTCGCGAAGTCTCTTAATACTAATCGGTAGCTAATTACGTTAATGCATCTTTTTTTTAGAAGTAGGCAGTCGATAAAAGTGTTAATAACACAACGGGAGGTTATGTAATAAAGAAAGATAGACAGTTTACAATTGAAATAATGTTATATTTAATTGAACATAATAGATATTCATAACTCCATATTGTCATGTTTAAAGAATGTATTGTATGCGTTTTAAGACTCTGTAGATGTTTGCCAGAGCTTGTTTTATATTCATGTTTATTTTGTTGTTTTTGTCATATTTAAGCCACATTGGCGACCTCTGTGGCTCAAAAGTAAAACTATTTATATTTTCAAAAGTAAAACTATTTTTTTAAAACAATGATATATTTATATATTTAAAATAAAAAAGATTTACTACCGTTTTGTCTGTGGTGAACTGACATCTGTATTTAATGATTGCTGTTTTGGACTGAACAAATCTAATCATGCATATCAGATCCTTTGCTTTGGTGCACGAGCCAATGTTAACCCGAAACACCCGAAGCAAAAAGAGAAAAAAACAAATGTATATATTGTGTTTTGTGCTACAGATGCATACTTATAGGGACCAAGGTGTAGGGCATTTCCAGTAAAATATCATAAAACATCCAAGTCCCTATTATTTCAGTTAATGTGCATGTTACTTGATAAGTATTCCAAAAGGTTTAAGTAACTGTAAGTTGATACTGAAGTGTATTCACTGTGCAATGGCTCCTGATATTTGCTAAATGCTGATGCAGTTCAGCCCTTCTTTGTGTCGCTGGGATTCTGACCGATGTGGAAAATCAGCTCATAGGCTTTGCCATTGTTTGTGTGTCAGTGGGACAAGTGTGCGACCTGAACTCTGGGGTGAGATTGAACTCCTTCTGGTTCCTGTGTTTTGCCTAGAAGGAGGTGAACAATTGAGGACGGGCTGTATGGGGACATGGTGGCCTCACCAGACTCCTCTGGTCTCTATTGAACATGGTCAATATAGTTGTGTTGAACGACAGCAAAGTGAGTCGTAGAGCATTCTGAGATCTGTAGTCTTTTCTTTTACTTAACTTTAGTAATTCCTATTCTGAAATGGTTCCCTTTCATTTAAACCAGTTCTTAATAGTAACTGCAGGAATACTGGGAAGGTGTTGGCAGTAGCATCCCTGACATTCATTTCTTTGGAAATAGTTGGAAATCAGAGCTCATAAATTTCATACATAAGAGACAGCAAAGCAGAGTTGAGATTTTTAAGATTTATTATTTAAGCGTTTATTTATTAGACTCACTTTTGATTATATGTTCATGCATGATATTTCATTCCAATAAATAGTCAATTGGAAAACACCCACAAACTTCTTGGCCCTTTGCTGTTTGTTCTGCAACTAAATCATGAACTACTCACCTATTGTTGCCTTAAATTCTTGAACACAAACTGGCCTCTATGGTGAACTAAGTAACAAACACAAACAGGAAGAATCTTGTGAACAACTAAACCCATATCAAAAGTTGAGACTGTGCAGAAGTTTTCTTCAAGAATTCAAGATAAGTTATACTTAAAAGTAATTGATATATTAATGGTGTACCTGTTTGAATGTTCCGAAGATGCATCAGAGGAAAGGTATTTCGGAATTCACATCCAAGATATTTTACCAGCTGCGTTAACATTTTTAAAAAATTTTTATAGCCTTATCTTTTGTACGATTTCAGAAAATATGCCTTTGTTCAGCCAACGTGCTTTCACTCAACCTCCAATGGTTTTGTTGAGCAGCAAGTTTCCTTCTCTCTATTTTGTGTGTTTATGAAAAGGCAATTTCAATTCTTCCAGCAGGATTCTCTCCATACTCGTACTTTGGGAATGCCCATTGACTTTCGCCCATTTGATACCATTCTTTCTCTCTTATTTTAATCTTTTAACTCCTATTTAGCTTTCACGGAGAGCGTCGATTCCCCCCAAAGGGAGAAAGCAGAGATGACCCGAGGCCCCTTCTGTTGGTATCCATTTACAATCACCCGATCACATTATTTGAAGTGTCATTTGGTTCTGACCTTATTTCTTTAGTTAGTTAGTGTTGAATCTTATTATTTTACCCAGGATTCCTAATAGATTTTTCTTTTTAACCAAAGTAAAAAAAATATAAAAAAGGATCCTTATTTTAAGTGAATGTTTTTGTTGTTTTTTTGCTGGTGAGAAGCCATGCGATGGTGGTTCCCATGACTGTGCTAAATGTAGCAGCCTATTGATGGAATCCTTGTTTCCTAGATGACGGTTTTGCCGACTGGGAGGGCGGCGTCATGTTTCCACAGGTCAAGAGCTGCGTGAATGAAGCATGTACAGCCTGTGCTTTTTTACATTGGCGTGCGGTCATGAGAGCGGCTGGAAATTCAGTGACTCGATGGCGGCATCAAAGGTGCAGAAAGGAGGCAAAGGTCATACAGTCAACTTGGACTCGAGGGCCATTTTATTTACCTGCAGACTTGAGGTCTGACTCATGGCAGGCAGTGAGCGCTGCATGCTGATCAGCCTCTCTCTCTTTTATCATATAGTGTACAGAAGTGATACGTTGTTTGTACTTTCATTTTCACCACTTTTATCAGAGCATTTTAGTTCCTGCAGCTTGTCTCTATCAATCCGTATCATATGTTCCCCATCCTCTCTCTGTCTCATCCTCTCCTCTCTCTGTCTCATCCTCTCCTCTCTCTGTCACATCCTCTCTTCTTTCTGTCTCATCCTCTCCTTTCTCTGTCTCATCCTCTCCTCTCTCTGTCACATCCTCTCTTCTCTCTGTCTCATCCTCTCCTCTCTCTGTCTCATCCTCTCCTCTCTCTGTCACATCCTCTCTTCTTTCTGTCTCATCCTCTCCTTTCTCTGTCTCATCCTCTCCTTTCTCTGTCTCATCCTCTCCTCTCTTTGTCTCATCCTCTCCTCTCTCTGTCTCATCCTCTCTTCTCTCTGTCTCATCCTCTTCTCTCTGTCTCATCCTCTTCTCTCTGTCTCATCCTCTCCTCTCTTTGTCTCATCCTCTCCTCTCTCTGTCTCATCCTCTCTTCTCTCTGTCTCATCCTCTTCTCTCTGTCTCATCCTCTTCTCTCTGTCTCATCCTCTCCTCTCTTCGTCTCATCCTCTCCTCTCTCTGTCTCATCCTCCTCTCTCTGTCTCATCCTCTCTCTGTCTCATCCTCTCTTCGTCTCATCCTCTCTGTCTCATCTTCTCCTCTCTTCGTCTCATCCTCTCCTCTCTCCGTCTCATCCTCTCCTCTCTCTGTCTCATCCTCTCCTTCCTTTCTCTGTCTCATCCTCTCCTCTCTTCGTCTCATCCTCTCCTCTCTCCGTCTCATCCTCTCCTCTCTGTCTCCTCCAGCTCTCTGGTTGGCTTGTCTGGCGGCGGAATGGACCAACACAGTAGTTCGGGCAAACGCATTCGCAAGCCCTCCCTGCTTTACGAGGACTTTGAGAGCCCGTCTCTGCCGCATGCGATGCCTCAGGGCCCTCCCGTCCCACCACAACCCCCGGTGAAGGACCCCAGCCGGCCGGGCCTCATGACCAACCAGCTGCAGTTTCTCCAGAGGACCCTGATGAAGTACCTGTGGAGGCATCAGTTTTCCTGGCCTTTCCGTGAGCCGGTGGACGCCTACAGGCTTAACCTACCGGTGCGTTACAACAGGAACAACAGTCACTTTCCACTTTTACTTTCATTTTATCGAGTTTGATTTATGTTTCTGCAACTCATTGTTGTGCCCGTAGTTCCTGTAGTTTTCTGTATTGTTTACTATACACAAGCAATAAATCCTTCTAAAGTGTGACCACCACAACATTGGATTCAGTAAACGTAATAACTGCTTTTTCATGTTGACCAGGCCTATGTGTTACGATGCAATGAGACGATAAAAACAAAATGACATTCTCCACCATCACAATGTTGACTTGAATCCAGTCAATGACTCAGCCCGACTTCAACATGCTCCATGGTTTCATTTCCCCCCAAAAAAGAAAAGAATCTTCACATGTTTCACTTCTCCGTCTATTGTTCTGCATTTTTCTTCAGGATTACCATAAAATAATCAAACAACCCATGGACATGGGGACCATCAAAAAGCGTCTGGAGAACAACTTCTACCGCAGTGCTAGTGAGTGCATACAGGACTTCAACACAATGTTCACCAACTGCTACATCTACAACAAGGTATGTTAAAAGGTAAACAACGGATCTTTATCCATCGTGTTTTTGTCCCATTTCATTCCCCTCTCGCTGCTACCTTTTTAAAAAGATGGGACCACTCTAATGATTACATTTCAGGTCTCACAGCAGGAATAGTACAGGGTTATGTAAAGCTCAAGGCTCTCGAGACGGATCCAGACCCAGGTGTTCTCTCACGGATTTTCTTAACATTGTGAGAGAGGGGAAAAGAAAGTCCACCTTTTCTAGATTACCCACGAGAAAAAGGGTCAATCAACAATTCTACTTTCATCTCATGTAACGGGAAAAGAGCGAAAAGGAAAGCCGTTGCAGATTTAGTGGAGATCCATTACCAAATAATTTGTTTACAAATCGGGCAACTTCTCCGGAGATGTCAATGTGTGTTTAAGTGGTAGTCTATGGGTAGACACTGAAGATCCTTTTCACCATAAGCGTCATCCATACATCACCGTTTTTACTTTCGTTATTCATTTAATTTGTAATCTATCGTCGAGGAAATATTCGGCATAACTATTGATGTTTTCACTCTGCTACTGAATTCATCAGTAATAATCATTAAAACTAAATAAAAAATATATTTATATTCAAATATTTTGTCAAAAGAACTGTGTTTTTTTTAAATTGTATTTACTGTAAAGGCCTCTTTGCAGTGTGCTAATGTTTTTTTTATTCTCTTTGCTAGCCGACAGATGACATTGTGCTGATGGCTCAGCCCTTAGAAAAGATCTTTCTCCAGAAGGTGGCCCAGATGCCCGAGGACGAAGTTGAGCTGCCTCCTCCAGCTCCTCGAAGCAAGAACAGTAGGGGACGAGGTCGCAAATCTCACTGTAAGTTTCAGACTTTGAATGAAGCGCTTTCTATAGTTGTTGTTGTTTTCCTGACTTCCAGCCTCCTGTACAGCTACATGTCTTCCTTTTGCAGAGCAGCGTTTATGGTGGAAGCCGTGCATGTCTCCAGTGATTTCGACAGAACATTGGTCACCTGTCATTCTGTAGCTGAATGCCATCACTAATGTTAAATATTCATCTCTCACCAGCGAGGGCTCAGCAGGTGCCAGCCGTGTCCCAGTCAGCTTACTCCCCGTCTTCCTCGGACACTGGGGAGTCCATGCTGGCCAGCTCTCCCCAGACCGTGCTGACCAAAAGCCTGCCTCCGGCCACCATCATGGGCCTGCCCCCTACACAGCCCACAACCAAGGTAGATAGAACAGTCTAGTGCTGCACTGAATAGTTTGAAGCTTCATCCATAACGTTCACATTTTAAATGCTGCTGCAGCTTTTTTTATTTTTTTTAAATTTTTTTTTTTATAAACATTCTTTTTAATTTGACCCCTTCTGTTCATTCATTTATTCATTCTGCATCTAGTTGTTTTTATGTTGGCAAAACTGACGGATTATATTCATTAAAGAAAGTTGATTTGAAAAAAAAATAAAAATAAAGACTATTTATTTTGTTGAGTCATTTTTTTCAAATTGAGGATTTCGTTCGAGGATTTTCTTTTTTTTTTTTAAAGGGTGATGATGTCGTCATAAATTATGACAACAGATATTCAAAGCTTCATTCGGAAACCTCAATAAAAGCTTTGTATGTAAAAAGTAAAAAGATGTTCGGTAATGATATGTGCATAGTGTATGTGTGTGTATGTATATATATATATATATATATATATATATATATATATATGTGTGTGTGTGTATGTATGTATGTGTATATATATATATATATATATATATATATATATATATATATATATATATATATATATATATATATATATTTGTGTGTGTGTGTGTGTGTGTGTATATAATGTATGTCAAACAAGACCAGTGAGGATTTAGTATATTCAATTCATAATGTCTAAAAACATTAGGCATCTTGAAAGGCACAAGCAACACAGATTTGAGTGCCTATTGCAAAATATTTCTGTGTATTCACCATTTTTGTTGTAAGAAACAATGAGTTGAATTACAAGTATTAAAGTGATTGGAATAAAGCCACAATATTGAGTTTATTGTGACTTCCAACCTCCTTTATTTGAAGAAAAAAGGTGTAAAACGTAAGGCAGACACCACCACCCCCTCCACCATGGGCTTGACTGTGGGCATGTCGGGACCAACGCACATGGTGGGCTTGGGGAAAGGAGGCCACGGGGGCCAGGTCCACGACACCTCCATGCACACCATCTCCTCCATGGGGCACATGGGCTTGGAGACTCCGCCTGGGATGGGTCTGGTCAGAAGCCCTGGAGGCCCCGTCCTGCTCCAGCCAATGATGGTAGGCGGCGGCCGCAGAGTGGGCAGCGGACGCCCCATCAAACCCCCCATGAAGGACTTGCCTGACTCTGTCCAGGCTCAGCCCTCTAAGAAGGGCAAGCTCAGCCCTCAGCTGAGGTACTGCAGTGGGCTGCTGAAGGACATGTTGTCAAAGAAACACGCTGCGTACGCCTGGCCCTTCTATACACCTGTGGACGCAGCTGCGCTGGGACTTCACGACTATCACGACATCATTAAGTGTGCCATGGACCTCGGCAACATCAAGGTGACTTTTCATATGCTTCTCACTTGTTGAAAGAGTAACATACCAACGGTATAGCTCATATTGTGTTGCTGATTACACAGTAAAGTTATGTTGTTTCAGATCTATTTAAAACACAAAATCTAACGCACTGTGATGATGAACACAGAGACGTTGGGGCTGAAGATATGCAATGTATTGCACATTATTAAGAAACATAAAAGCTGCGGTTGAAGCTGTAAAATTGTCCTCTACTGTCTCTTCATCAGAGGAAGATGGACTGTCGTGAATACAGGGACGCTCAACAGTTTGCTAGCGATGTCAGAATCATGTTCTCCAACTGCTACAAGTACAACCCCCCTGACCACGATGTTGTGGGCATGGCACGGAAGCTGCAGGTGAGCACAGCGGTCCAATCCTACTTTTTTGGACTGAAACAAAAGTGCCGCAGACTGAAGAAACTATTTTCTGTGACGGTTAATCTCTCTTTGATTTGGGCTTCTTTTTTCTTCTTTGTGTGTGTGTACCAGGATGTGTTTGAGTTCCGTTTCGCCAAGATGCCAGACGTACCTCACATGGATCACACGGCCATGTCGCTGAGTGGCCATCCAACATCCTCGTCGTCCTCCTCTTCCTCCTCCTCCTCTTCCTCCTCCTCGTCCACCTCCGAGAGCGAGCCCAGCAGTGAGAGTGAGGATAGTGAGAACAGCCGCAACTCGGACAGCGAGGAGGAGCGAGCGCATCGCTTAGCTGAGTTACAGGACCAGGTGTGCACACAAGTAAGTCCCCCGGTGCTTTTTATTCATCCAGGTGAATACAAAATAAAAAAAGGGATCATTAATTTATTAATTTTTCCAAACAGCTCAAAGCCATGCACGAGCAGCTGGCTGCCCTCTCCCAAGGCCCCATCATCAAGGCCAAGAAGAAAAAGGAGAAGAAGGAGAAAAAGGAGAAGAAGAAAAAGAAGAAGCTGGAGAAGCGAAGTCGAGCTGTCAGAAGCAAAGCTGACTCTGAGGAATGGAAGATGCCCGGCAAGCTCCTGAAAACCAAGTCTGCCAGAGCAGGTGGCTCCCAGCCCAAGAAGAGCCAGGGCAAGAAGAGTAACAAGAACAGCAAGTTAGTACTAAAGTAGTTATCCACCGCAGCAAATCACCATCAAACTGTTTGTAAAGCACCTCAATGTAAAATAACACAGTCGTTTATCTTTAATAGGAATATATAGAGCAGCCGACATTAATGGTCTCTTGTCCGTCCTTCTGCAGGGCCACAAAGAAGCTGTTCTACCCTCCTCCGCCCACCTCCATGCTGCCGCACTACGACTCCGAGGAAGAGGAGGAGATCGTGCCCATGTCTTACGACGAGAAGCGCCAGCTGAGCCTCGACATCAACAAGCTGCCGGGGGAGAAGCTGGGTCGCGTGGTCCACATCATTCAGTCCAGGGAGCCGTCGCTGCGGGACACCAACCCCGAGGAGATCGAGATCGACTTTGAAACGCTCAAGCCGTCGACACTGAAGGAGCTGGAGCGCTACGTCATGACCTGCCTGAGGAAGAAGCCCCGTAAGCCGTACGCCGAACAAGGTAAATGAAATACCAGATGTTTGGTTTTCACGATTCCTTTGCCGTCATTTATCTATTTTAATCAATATCTAGCATGGGATGCAGTTTTGCTTTAGGCCGGTTTGGAGGGAAGACATTAACTTGAGTTTAGACTTTTGCAGCTAAAATTAATGTATCTGCGATTGATTAGCTCGCTTCGACCGTTGGAATGAAATTAGCAGCGGTCACCTGCCAAATCCAGCGTAAACATGGGCTGAAGGAGGCCAAGATTTCAGGTCATCTTCTCCTTAAATTAATTCCACTGACTCAGTGTTCACAGTTTTAAAGCGTTCTACATAGATTTGCAGACTTAAAGTTATAGAAATGATAGAAATGTTCAGTGATTTGAGACCCTGGTTGCAACACAACATGGATGTTTGGCTACACAAAGCAGCGTTGTACAGCTCCAGCTGTAAGACAGACAATAATGATCGACACTTTACACAGAGCTCAGACCTTTCCAACTATTTAGTAATTACTGCCAATCATAGCTTTGTGACGTCATAATTAGTTAAATCCAACGAGCGTGACGTCGTCTTTTCAGGCGCAGCAGGAAAGAAAGGCGGCGTTGGCAAGTCCAAAGAGGAGCTGACTCTGGAGAAGAGGAGGGAGCTGGAGAGGAGGCTGCAAGATGTCAGCGGGCAACTCAATTCTGTCAAGAAACCTACGAAATCCAAAGGTGAGCCCAAACGTACTTCTTCTTCTTCTCATGTGCACCTTCGAAGACTAACAATCAAGACTTGTATCATCGTTGTCTCAGTATTTTACAGGGGTTTTACTGCATTATATAAGTCCTGCACCCCTATGGAAATGACACAATCATGGCTAGAAGTAAGGATAATTAAAAAGAATAACGGTTATAATGCTACGGGGACTCCTCATGCTACACATATTGAACTATTAACATTGAGTCCTTCACGGCTTCAGAATGTTTTATAGGATGTGGGTTGTGCATTAAAACATTGTGTTTAACTTTCTAACTTGCTGGGAATCCGAGGGTTAATAGCTCTCTTCTTTTGTTGTTTGTTTAATCTCTACCTGGTGACTCTGTTTGTTTACTCTTAGTTGTTGTTGTTGTGCCCTCAGTGGAAAAGCCGAGCGCTACGGAGACTCACACCGAGCCCTCGCGCCTCAGCGGCAGCAGCTCCAGCTCCGACTCCTCTTCCTCCTCGTCCTCCTCGTCCTCCTCAGACACCAGTGATTCAGACTCCGGTTGAGATCCTCAGCACGAGCTAAGAGAGAACACACTAATAACTCGGGGACTTGGGCTGGCCCAGGACAACACACCCTGAAACAGGAGTGGGCTGAGATATTAGATGCCGTGGCAAAAAAAAAACAACACTCCAATAAGGACTCGTAAAATGTTTTGAATGTGGGACTGAGGGATGTGGAACCACACCTCTGTGGATCAAACAAAACACTAAATGCCTTGGTTTCCCCCTCCTCCCCTTTTGTAAATACTTGTACAAATTTATGTTTCTTTTATAAAGAAGAATTTTATGGTGATCCCCCAAAGAGGGAAGCGAAGTAATAATAAAAAAATAAAAAAGGATGGGGAAAGATGGGCCTTACGCCAGATCTGATTTGGCCGGCCTCACGCTGCGTCCTCTGGTGAGCCAAAGGAAGAGTGTATTTATTTGTGTTCTTCACCAACCTTTCCTCGGACGTTACTGGAGTTGGAACCAGCAACCTTTTTGGCCACAAGCGTTGCTTTTCTATCGTCTGGCCTCCTGTGCCATGCTTCATATTTAGATCCATTGTTATGGGTTGGATTATTTGGAAAAATAATTGCAAAATAAATTAAAAAAACAAAACCAAGAAGCCGCTTAGAAAAGCAAACCTTCAGGTCAAAGTCTGTTACAGTTTGAGTTCTGGATCATTCCTCTTCTTCCGTTTACACATGTTGTTCCTGCAGTTAAACCTCAGTTCGAGCCTCATGCTGTGTAGTTCTTGTGGTTTAAAAAAGTGAGTTCATAGTACAGTATAGACGGCTTTACGTACTGTAATTATAAAGTTTGCAATGACGTAACATAATCATTCAGTTTGTAATGATTTGGTCGGCCGCACTGACCTTTAGGAGTCCAACAGTCGTATTTTGAAATCAGCTCTGTACTGTTCAACTTGGATATCGCTCTCCACATTTCTCGAGCCGAAACCTTCTGGGCTTCTGAATGTTATCACATCGGTTTCCTCATTTCCGCATTAATCTCCTGGTCGAGTGACGTGTTGCATCTGTGTCACTCAGAAACTCCGCGACGGCTCCTTTGAGGAAATCTCTCGGCTGCGCTGCTCGTCCTGGAACAGGTGGCGAGTTTCCCCAAAAAGAGACGACTACGTCCTCTGAGCTCCATGCAGAGTTGAAGCTATTGTTGAATGTTCGGTGAAAGAATATATGCGTGTATATACTTAAACGGTATTTGCTGTTGCACAGACTATTGTATTTCTGCTGTTCATGCTTTCCTTTCTTCTCAGTTCTCTTGTTTACTTTTATTCTTTTACACGCTGTTACTGCTCATTCCATTTTACCGTCTTAGTTTATTCCTGAGGAGAGTTCACACGAGCACCGCTGTCTCTCTGAAGCATACCTTTCATTTGACAAGTGTGTTTATTAAAAGATTCTCTTCTGTAGAACCCGTTTGATTTGATTTGTCTGGCTGAAATGTGAAGAAAATCTACTTGTATGTTTTTGTTTATCTCTTAATTTGAATTTTTTTTTTTTTTTCTGAAAATATGTGATTAATTGAAGAAAAATGTATCGAGAAGAGAACCAGGAAGTTGGGAAAACTAATTAATTTCTTTAATTTAGTTCTGCTATAAAAAAGAAATGGTGCACATATTGTAACTTTGATTTTCCTCCACTAGATGGCAGCAGTTACTCATGTCCTAAAGTCAGAGTTACACACATTGATTGGCATGTTGTCAGGAAGTCATCCCAGCATGTGAAGCTGGTGTTTGGAGGAACTGAAATGCAACATGATGGATCTGTTCCCAGTGCTGCTGGTTATTTGTCTCCCTTTGTCAAGGTAAGTTTTTGTTAAAGACACTTGTTTGTTAAGAATTACCATTTAATTTTGATCAGCCATGTAAGCTAACCAGTTTATAAAACTGTCTGCCTCTACATTATAAAATCTCATGGTTTTCGTTTAATATAATCAGTTTATTTCACAATACAGAAGATGGAGATGTAGACGGGAACAGACCAAATATTGGTAGCAGCTTGGAGGATGTCTGGTCTCCATAGACACCAGGTTTCCATCACGTCATGTCACACGTTTTCAATCTTTTACCACAAACTGCAGGTAAACACTTCCTGACCATCTCAACAGTATTATATTGAATACGGCGTCTGCCAGAGTTGTGGAGCAGTGGGTCCCTCATCCTGGACTGGGTCCCTCATCCTGGACTGGGTTCCTGGACTGGGTCCCTCATCCTGGACTGGGCCCAGGCGTGTACGTGTCCCTGGGGGCACCGGCCTGTACAACATCCCGAGTGCCATGAAGGGAGAAAATTACCTTGAAGAGGTCAAAGGTGAAGGAGTTGAAACACTGATTGTAGGAGTGCCCATAAAGATGTTAAAACCTAAGTAATAAAATTAAGTAAAGGTACCAATACAACAATGTAAGAATACTGCATTGCAAATAAAAGTCCTGCATTGTAAATCATACTTATTATTAAATAGAAAAATCTAATGATAGTGTCAAAAATGACACTACTTTATACGGTTTAGTTCAGTGGTTTCAATGTAGGGGTTGGCTTCTTCCTAAGGGCCAGCAGGTAAGTCTAAGAGGGAACACGGTTATTAATGAGAGAGGAAAGATAAAACTAATTTCTGCCACATTTTCATTTTTTTATTTTTGTTTGAGAAAATATGGAATAGTCAGCTGATCTCTGTCTGAGCCTCTGAAGCTGCAAATAAAAGATGTTAAATGCCAAAGAAAATCAAAAAAGCAGCCTGTAAAGCATCACTCTGCTGGGTTCGTCTTTCCCCAAAACTAGATTACAGCCTCGTCACAGGAACCAACGCCAGTGAAACGGCTGCAATGGGAGCGACGGTAAGCTGTGTTGTTAAACACAAGTTAATGAGTCCAGTGCTCTGGTGTGTGTTCTTAAGAGAAGAACAGGGAACCAGCAGGGACCAGCTCCGCGAGGTGCAATTAACCTCTGTGGGTGTTTAATCAAGCTTGTATTGTCGGTGCAGGTTAAAGCCATTGTTTACTTTTCCTTCATTTGCGTTCCATGACGCTGGCGTGTGTATCTATGACAAATCGTCCTCTTGTTCGGGATTTAATTGCACTAAATGAATGCAAATGCATGTATTCCTTTACATCCATGCTTTAAGTGAAATTGCCTCATCAGAACACTTTTAAAAAGCCACAGCCAACCATTTGACCCATGGGCATTATTATAAAACAATACTGTGCTTGCACGCAGCGGCAACAGTTTGGGTCCCTCTGCACAAATCGAGGGCCGTAAAGAAAAGTTTTTAAATGGAGGCTGTTTTCTCTGCAGTTCGTCCCACCTCCATGTTCTGCCCCAAGCAGGAGATGGAACTGGAGACCCCCAACACATTCATCTGCTACGTGGACGACTTCCAGCCGCACACAGTCGACATCACAACATCCACCAACCGGCACCTCTAAAACTCACTAATTAGAAATAAATATTCCAGCACATAACCCCCATAAAACTGTATTTCTATGCTTTTTATTTTGATTACACAGAAGATATATAAAAAGTTTGTTAGCGAGCTAGCTGTTTATTATATTTCACGGACGGATATCACAGTGGTTTCATTTATTGGCATCAAAGCCACATAGCAAATGTCCCAAAATGTCAAACTATTCCTCTAAGAAAAAGAAGAATCCATAGTTTCCATTTCTAAATCTGACATAAAAAAGTGGACACATTGTCTTTCATTTGAGTTATCTTTCTAATATGATATAAGAAAAGTGTTTCCCACATTGTACCGCAAGTATCATGTTTTGTTGTCATCTACATTCAAGTTGAAGGTGTCCGTTCTGGAGTCGTGCACTGAGGGTCAAAGTGCACGCAAACCACATTGAAACGAAAGGGAACCTTTCCGTGCACATTAACCCTTCATTCATCACAGCGGCCTGTGTCGGCACATATGTCTCTGTGCGTATGTCTCTGTGCATATGTCTCTGTGCATATGTCTCTGTGCGTATGTCTCTGTGCATATGTCTCTGGGCGTATGTCTCTGTGCATATGTCTCTGGGCGTATGTCTCTGTGCATATGTCTCTGTGCATATGTCTCTGGGCGTATGTCTCTGTGCATATGTCTCTGTGCATATGTCTCTGGGCGTATGTCTCTGTGCATATGTCTCTGGGCGTATGTCTCTGTGCATATGTCTCTGGGCGTATGTCTCTGTGCATATGTCTCTGTGCGTATGTCTCTGTGCGTATGTCTCTGTGCGTATGTCTCTGTGCATATGTCTCTGTGCGTATGTCTCTGTGCATATGTCTCTGTGCGTATGTCTCTGTGCGTATGTCTCTGTGCATATGTCTCTCAGCATATGTCTCTGTGCATATGTCTCTCAGCATATGTCTCTGTGCATATGTCTCTGTGCATATGTCTCTGTGCATATGTCTCTGGGCGTATGTCTCTGTGCATATGTCTCTCAGCATATGTCTCTGGGCGTATGTCTCTGTGCGTATGTCTCTGTGCATATGTCTCTGTGCGTATGTCTCTGTGCGTATGTCTCTGTGCATATGTCTCTGGGCGTATGTCTCTGTGCATATGTCTCTGTGCAGATGTTTCTGGGCGTATGTCTCTGTGCGTATGTCTCTGTGCATATGTCTCTCAGCATATGTCTCTGTGCATATGTCTCTGTGCATATGTCTCTGGGCGTATGTCTCTGTGCATATGTCTCTGTGCATATGTCTCTGTGCATATGTCTCTGGGCGTATGTCTCTGTGCATATGTCTCTGTGCATATGTCTCTCAGCATATGTCTCTGTGCATATGTCTCTGTGCAGATGTTTCTGGGCGTATGTCTCTGTGCGTATGTCTCTGTGCATATGTCTCTCAGCATATGTCTCTGTGCATATGTCTCTCAGCATATGTCTCTGTGCATATGTCTCTGTGCATATGTCTCTGGGCGTATGTCTCTGTGCATATGTCTCTGTGCATATGTCTCTGTGCATATGTCTCTGGGCGTATGTCTCTGTGCATATGTCTCTGTGCATATGTCTCTCAGCATATGTCTCTGTGCATATGTCTCTCAGCATATGTCTCTGTGCGTATGTCTCTGGGCGTATGTCTCTGGGCGTATGTCTCTGTGCATATGTCTCTGTGCATATGTCTCTGGGCGTATGTCTCTGTGCATATGTCTCTGTGCATATGTCTCTGGGCGTATGTCTCTGTGCATATGTCTCTGGGCGTATGTCTCTGTGCATATGTCTCTGTGCGTATGTCTCTGGGCGTATGTCTCTGTGCGTATGTCTCTGTGCGTATGTCTCTGTGCGTATGTCTCTGGGCGTATGTCTCTGTGCGTATGTCTCTGGGCGTATGTCTCTGTGCGTATGTCTCTGTGCATATGTCTCTGTGCGTATGTCTCTGTGCGTATGTCTCTGTGCGTATGTCTCTGGGCGTATGTCTCTGTGCGTATGTCTCTGGGCATATGTCTCTGTGCATATGTCTCTGTGCGTATGTCTCTGTGCGTATGTCTCTCAGCATATGTCTCTGTGCATATGTCTCTCAGCATATGTCTCTGTGCATATGTCTCTGTGCATATGTCTCTGTGCATATGTCTCTGGGCGTATGTCTCTGTGCATATGTCTCTCAGCATATGTCTCTGGGCGTATGTCTCTGTGCGTATGTCTCTGTGCATATGTCTCTGTGCGTATGTCTCTGTGCGTATGTCTCTGTGCATATGTCTCTGGGCGTATGTCTCTGTGCATATGTCTCTGTGCAGATGTTTCTGGGCGTATGTCTCTGTGCGTATGTCTCTGTGCATATGTCTCTCAGCATATGTCTCTGTGCATATGTCTCTGTGCATATGTCTCTGGGCGTATGTCTCTGTGCATATGTCTCTGTGCATATGTCTCTGTGCATATGTCTCTGGGCGTATGTCTCTGTGCATATGTCTCTGTGCATATGTCTCTCAGCATATGTCTCTGTGCATATGTCTCTGTGCAGATGTTTCTGGGCGTATGTCTCTGTGCGTATGTCTCTGTGCATATGTCTCTCAGCATATGTCTCTGTGCATATGTCTCTCAGCATATGTCTCTGTGCATATGTCTCTGTGCATATGTCTCTGGGCGTATGTCTCTGTGCATATGTCTCTGTGCATATGTCTCTGTGCATATGTCTCTGGGCGTATGTCTCTGTGCATATGTCTCTGTGCATATGTCTCTCAGCATATGTCTCTGTGCATATGTCTCTCAGCATATGTCTCTGTGCGTATGTCTCTGTGCGTATGTCTCTGTGCGTATGTCTCTGGGCGTATGTCTCTGGGCGTGTGTCTCTGTGCATATGTCTCTGTGCGTATGTCTCTGTGCATATGTCTCTGTGCAGATGTTTCTGGGCGTATGTCTCTGGGCGTATATGTCTCTGTGCATATGTCTCTGTGCAGATGTTTCTGGGCGTATGTCTCTGGGCGTATATGTCTCTGTGCATATGTCTCTCAGCATATGTCTCTGTGCATATGTCTCTCAGCATATGTCTCTGTGCATATGTCTCTCAGCATATGTCTCTGTGCGTATGTCTCTGTGCGTATGTCTCTGTGCATATGTCTCTGGGCGTATGTCTCTCAGCATATGTCTCTGTGCATATGTCTCTCAGCATATGTCTCTGTGCATATGTCTCTGTGCATATGTCTCTGGGCGTATGTCTCTGTGCATATGTCTCTCAGCATATGTCTCTGTGCATATGTCTCTCAGCATATGTCTCTGTGCGTATGTCTCTGTGCGTATGTCTCTGTGCGTATGTCTCTGTGCATATGTCTCTCAGCATATGTCTCTGGGCGTATGTCTCTGTGCGTGTGTCTCTGTGCATGTGTCTCTGTGCATATGTCTCTGTGCGTATGTCTCTGTGCAGATGTTTCTGGGCGTATGTCTCTGTGCATGTGTCTCTGTGCATATGTCTCTGTGCAGATGTCTCTGGGCGTATGTCTCTGTGCATGTGTCTCTGTGCATATGTCTCTGGGCGTATGTCTCTGGGCGTATGTCTCTGTGCATATGTCTCTGGGCGTATGTCTCTGTGCGTGTGTCTCTGTGCATGTGTCTCTGTGCATATGTCTCTGTGCGTATGTCTCTGTGCAGATGTTTCTGGGCGTATGTCTCTGTGCGTGTGTCTCTGTGCATGTGTCTCTGTGCATATGTCTCTGTGCAGATGTCTCTGGGCGTATGTCTCTGTGCATGTGTCTCTGTGCATATGTCTCTGGGCGTATGTCTCTGTGCGTATGTCTCTGTGCATATGTCTCTGTGCAGATGTCTCTGGGCGTATGTCTCTGTGCGTATGTCTCTGGGCGTATGTCTCTGTGCGTATGTCTCTGGGCGTATGTCTCTGTGCGTATGTCTCTGGGCGTATGTCTCTGTGCGTATGTCTCTGTGCATATGTCTCTGTGCATATGTCTCTGGGCGTATGTCTCTGTGCGTATGTCTCTGTGCATATGTCTCTGTGCGTATGTCTCTGGGCGTATGTCTCTGTGCATATGTCTCTGTGCATATGTCTCTGTGCATATGTCTCTGTGCATATGTCTCTGTGCAGATGTCTCTGGGCGTATGTCTCTGTGCGTATGTCTCTGGGCATATGTCTCTGGGCTTATGTCTCTGTGCATATGTCTCTGTGTGCATGTCTCTGGGCGTATGTCTCTGGGCTTATGTCTCTGTGCGTATGTCTCTGGGCATATGTCTCTGTGCGTATGTCTCTGTGCGTATGTCTCTGTGCGTATGTCTCTGGGCGTATGTCTCTGGGCATATGTCTCTGGGCGTATGTCTTCTCTGTGCATATGTCTTCTCTATGCATCCTTTTCCATCTGCATTCCTCCAATCCTCAATTTCCCTGGGTAAAAACAAAACGAAAAGCAGCTTTAAACATTTATATTATTATGATCATTAACAGACTTCTGTATTTCGTTATAATTTGCATCAATGTGTTAAAGGTGCACGATACTCTTCTGTGAGCGGCTCATCTGATGGTGAGGGCATGTCTCTGTGCATATGTCTCTGGGCGAGTGTCTCTGGGCGAGTGTCTCGAGTGTCTCTGGGCGAGTTTCTCTGGGCGAGTGTTTCGAGTGCCGTCCGGGCGGGGAGCTGTTCTTGGGAAAATCCTGAGCACCAGGATAAAAAACCCAACGTAGATGAATTGTAAATGAACAGCGCTTGTTTTTAGCCGTCATAGATACCGTCACGGTAGCACATTCATCCACTGTAGGCACAACTACGGGCACAATTTGGAGTCAAGTGTCTTGCCCAAGGACACATCGACATTGGCTACCAGAGCCGGGCAGTCTCCTATGGGAGAAGGGACGGGGAGGTGAGGGAGGAAGAGGCGTGCAACCTAGCTGAAGAATCAGTGTCCTCCAACTGTATTTTGCCATCTCCCTCTCTTTTTACCCTTCCCTCGGCTGCATCTTTCTTTTTAATTTGTCCAACTCGGTGTCTCTGTCCTGCATCCTTCTCCCAAAGATGCCAAGAGTCTTTTTCTTTAATCCCTTTAGCCCCCCCCACTTATTATTTAAATAAATACTGTCAATCACAAGGTAGCCCCGCCCCCCCACTTATTATTTAAATGAATACTGTCAATCACAAGGTAGCCCCGCCCTAAAGCATATAATACATTCAAATTATGAAAATGGTGTACTATATTTAAATATAATTACAATTATTATATATACACTATTATTATTATAAATTATTATTAATCATAATAATTATAATTTATATATATAATTATATATAATATTATTAATTATATATTGTGTTCATTGCCTATATGGCATTGTCTCCTTTGCCTCATGTATTTTCTGAAATGTTTACTTGTATTGACGTTATGTTTTTATCTTGCTTCTATGTAGAGCACCTTGTAAACTCTGGTTTTAAAGGTGCTATATAAATACATGTATTATTATTATTACTATTATTATTACAATTATGACTAATACATTAACATTATTAAAATGTTTACTCATATTTGAATAGTATTACAATTATTATGAATATATCATGAGAATTATGACTACAATCTTTATTCCACTCAGGGTTGCCATGAACTGTAACCCGACACTCTTACCCGGACTATAACCTGCCGCAAGATGCGAGAACATTTAGCAGTAAAATCTTTTATTCTGAGCCCTTTTTAAGGACTTTCTGTCCAGGTGCTCAGTGTGCATGAAAAACCTGGAAAAGTCCTGGAAAAAGTTTGGGAAGCATAAATACAACCAGAAAGTTTTGGAAAAGTGATGTTAATCTGCCCCACAGATACCTGAATAATAGATTACACGTGGTTCAGAACAATCTTTAATAACAGATCTTTCCGCCACTTCAGCTTTTTATTCTCCTTTTTTTAATGTAAACACAGATGTCATGAACATTTTCATAAAGTCATTGGAAATGTAACGTGTGTTAAACTCTGAGCACTGAACGGTTACTAAATGTTCTAGAGATTCTTTAATTTTAAGATATGAGAAGTTTGCAGGATGACTACGTGAAACGATTCAAATGTGATATATTTGGTACGTGCTGTGCATTTGTAATGGATGCTTGTGAACTTGTGATTGGCAGGGCAACATCGATCCGGTGTGATCAGTTTGATTCAGTCCGTCTCCAGCGCCCTCGAAGATGACATGTAATAAAATGCTGGTTGCAAACTGCTGTCGCCTCTCTCGTGATTTGCCTGAACCTGAAGGTCTTGTTGGATCCGCTCCTTCCTTCTCTCTAGGAGGTCAAATACGACTGAGATCAGTTATTTGTCAGAACATCCAGCTCGAAACAGGCGCGCCTCCGTCTGAAGAGCCTCTTCTTTGCATCATGTCGACCCCCTCCTTTTCACATCCTGTCTCACGGACCAATGAGCTCACAGCGTCGCGATAGAGCGCTAAACAGAGCGGCTGACGCATGGAGCCAAATCCAGGCCAATAGTTTTGAACCTGAAAATTCAAGTTTTTGGTCTTGAACATTGAACAATTCAACAATGTATTTTAAATAAAAATAAGTGTATGAAAAGTTTTGTTGGTTTAAATATAATTTAGATTCAGTTATTATTTTTTTTTCGAATAAAATATATTTTTTCATTTTTCAGTAGCATATTTTCTACTTTCAATCTTTTTTTCAGGTTCAGACCTTTGGCCAGTGGTGTGGGGGGCGTGGTTTCAACTACAGGGGCGTGGTATCATGACTGTCAGCTTAACGAAGAAGGCTGACCACCTGCCTCAACGTTGCCTTCAAGAAACGTGGGTTCTGCGAACATTATGACTCACTCCTTTGCATACAGCATATTCACGTGATTGGCAGTAACACGGTTATGTTCAAGCTGTTCTAGACCACACTTTGCATGAATCTTAGTCAAAGAGCAACACACTTTGCCAGGTTGTGGCGTTCAAGGATCCCGCTATAACATCTGACGTTTCGTACTTCCGCACGCCACCTTGAACGCAGCGTGATTCTGCGATGGCGGCTGCTCCACCTGGTCGGGCTGCTGGCTCCAGCGGGCAGGTAAGACGTTTAACGTGTTTTGTATAGATACTAGAAAGGTTAAAATGACGACTGTAACATAGGGACGCGTTACAAAGCATTAACTAGATTTATTGAAATGTGTTTTATGCCAAAGCGGAAATTAAGTATAGTGCTAGTTAGCGTTAACTAGCTTAAAGCTATTAGCACGTGTTCCGTGATTTGTTTTCCTCTCGGTGGCCTCAGCTGCACAGAGCCTGATACATGTGCTCACAGAGGACCTCTCAGGAAGAAAGCAGGAACAGAGATGTCTTCTGTAGAACATGGCCAGGTTTTTTATTGAATATCATTGTTCATGTTCTTTAACGCATAGGTGTCGAACTCGAGGCTCGCCTCACTTTATGTGGCCAGCCACATGGTCGTTTTAAAATTATAGTCGATAAACTTTACATTGTGCAGTGACGACAGACTACATCTCCCACAATGCACGTCGTTTCCATATCGCCGTTTAACTAAAGATCCTTTGATGTGGCCCAGAGTGAAAATGAATTTGACTGATTTAAAGATAGTTTTATTAGTTCATGTTTTAAACTAATCTAATTTTCTTTATTATCATTTAGCTCTTTCCCTGGGTTTTTCCACAAGGAAAAGTTACCTTGGAAAGCGAGAGTTCCAGAGTCTAAAGACCTGTGGCACCTCGTCTACTAAAACCTGGAGGCCTTTTAGTTATGCATTCTTGTTAAACCGTCATTCAGAGACAACCCCAAGCTGAAGAGTTTGAACTCTAAACATGTCCAAGGATACGGACCATGAAGAGGTATTGCATACAGAGTTTTTAAACATGCCACTTTATTCTAGTGTTAGGCTTTTCTTCAAGCATGTAAACACCACTTAGACCACATGTTATTGTTCTTTTAGTTCTTCGGACTACTACAAATTGTCTATCCGAAGATGCAGAAGCTGACCGGAGGATGGCTTATGTACAAGGCTACAGGTGGAGAAAGCTTGCATGGATTCCGAGATGGCAGCAGAGGATTTTGAGGTAAATGTAGCTATGAAATGTGTGTGTGACGTTGCATTGTGCAAGTGCAACTTATTTTACATTTTGATTGTTGTCCAGTGAGTTGTAACACAGCATATTTGTGACTGTTTATTATCATTATCTTAGGCAGGTCAAAGTGAGCTCCAGATAGCTGTTTGGGACAGTTGCTAATATTCAAACTGTTCCATCTTCATCAGAAAGTCCTGTCTGTTTTGTGAAATTCCCACCACAGTTTCTAGAGATCCATGCTAGCATGTGTGGAGAAAGGTATTTGATATGTATGTTACTTGCAGTACTTTTTTCAATTAGTACTTATACATGTCTCCCTTGTGGTTTTTTATTTATAGGAGCAGAAGACCATGGGATGGCTGAGTCAACTGCCTGGACAATGGAGAAGAGCAGATCAAAAGGTAAATACTGTGTCTCGATACATAAACTTCTTTAGTTTTTTTTATTCAACATTGTTAGTTAACATCCATTAGAAATTGAATATAACTCCATTCATTTACAGTAGTGACACATTTATGTACATTTCTTTAATGTATGTTACTTACAGTAGTTTTTCGATTACTACTTGCAGTACTTTTTTCGATTAGTACTTATACATGTCTCCCTTGTGTTTTTTTATTTATAGGAGCAGAAGACCATGGGATGGCTGAGTCAACTGCCATGAGCCTGGACAATGGAGAAGAGCAGATCAAAAGGTAATTACTGTGTTGTGTCGATACATAAACTTCATCTGTCTCTGGGCATATGTCTCCGGGCATGTCACTGTGCATATGTCTCCGGGCATGTCACTGTGCATATGTCTCCGGGCATGTCACTGTGCATATGTCACTGTGCATATGTCTCCGGGCATGTCACTGTGCATATGTCTCCGGGCATGTCACTGTGCATATGTCTCCGGGCATGTCACTGTGCAGATGTCACTGTGCATATGTCTCCGGGCATGTCACTGTGCATATGTCTCCGGGCATGTCACTGTGCATATGTCACTGTGCATATGTCTCCGGGCATATGTCTCTTATCTTGTTATAATTTGCATCAATGTGTTAAAGGTGCACGATACTTTTCTGTGAGCCGCTCGTCTGATGGTGAGGTCCAACACAACAGGCAGTCGGGTACACAACGAAGGTCGACGATGGAGCTGAGGATGAAAGTCAGAAGTTCTCCAGTCCTGTCTAGGCTGAAATTTAGGATGTTTCCGCTCCGGTCACTTTCTCTCTCGAACTCCACTACAACTCTACACCCCCTACGATCTGTTCCAGGATGACTCTCTCTGCCACCGCCTGCGACCCTCCTGCCGGGGGCAGCCCCAGGACCGCTGTCTCGAAGGTCTCCAAAAAATCACTGCACGTCGTCATTTTATGGAGCGCCACCCCCGTCCAGGGGGAAGGGTTTGGCGGAGCAGGGTGGAAATTATCATCGCTCTGTAGATTTTCCCTTTTACTCCTGCGGACACACCGGCAAGAACATGTCAAGACAGGTGTGAACCATTAGTCCCTGCAGTGGCTGGCCGAAAGTTGCCGGGAGTTCCATTCATCAACGCCCTCTGTGCTGCCACGGTTTAGGGTTTGCTCCCTTAGCCTTTGATTCTATCAAGAATCTGTACCGCAAGACAGTGGTTTTCAACTATGCATGGCAGGGGCGTCAAACCCTGAGGTAAAATGTCATACCCGCATACCAAAAACATTTATATTATTATGATCATTAACAGAGCCACCCCCGTCCAAGGGGAAGGGTTTGGCGGAGCAGGGTGGAAATTATCATCGCTCTGTAGATTTTCCCTTTTACTCCTGCGGACACACCGGCAAGAACATGTCAAGACAGGTGTGAACCATTAGTCCCTGCAGTGGCTGGCCGAAAGTTGCCGGGAGTTCCATTCATCAACGCCCTCTGTGCTGCCACGGTTTAGGGTTTGCTCCCTTAGCCTTTGATTCTATCAAGAATCTGTACCGCAAGACAGTGGTTTTCAACTATGCATGGCAGGGGCGTCAAACCCTGAGGTAAAATGTCATACCCGCATACCATAAACATTTATATTACTATGATCATTAACAGAGCCACCCCCGTCCAGGGGGATGCGTTCGGCGGAGCCACCCCCGTCCAGGGGGAAGGGTTCTGCGGAGCCACCGCCGTCCGGGCGGGGAGCTGTTCTTGGGAAAATCCTGAGCACCAGGATAAAAAACCCAACCTAGATGAATTGTAAATGAACAGCGCTTGTTTTTAGCCGTCATAGATACCGTCACGGTAGCACATTCATCCACTGTAGGCACAACTACGGGCGCAATTTGGAGTCAAGTGTCTTGCCCAAGGACACATCGACATTGGCTACCAGAGCCGGGCAGTCTCCTATGGGAGAAGGGACGGGGAGGTGAGGGAGGAAGAGGCGTGCAACCTAGCTGAAGAATCAGTGTCCTCCAACTGTATTTTGCCATCTCCCTCTCTTTTTACCCTTCCCTCGGCTGCATCTTTCTTTTTAATTTGTCCAACTCAGTGTCTCTGTCTTGCATCCTTCTCCCAAAGATGCCAAGAGTCTTTTTCTTTAGTCTGAGACAGATGTCCTCCAGGATCTTGCGTTGATCTGTAAGCTGTTGGACCTCTGCTACAAGTAATTGGTTCTCCAGCTCCAACTGTTCGTTTTTGTTGAACTGCTCATTCAACCTATCCTCCGCAGCTCTGAGTTGTGAGTGAAAATTCTTTATGCTGGATCCCCACGACCTTTCTGTGTCGGCGAGCTGCCCCCTCAACCTTTCCTCCATAGATTTGCGATCTGAAAGCAAATCCTTCATGCGTGACTCCCAGCTCTTTTCACACTTGTCCTGCCAAGCCTTGTTGCATTGGACCATCAGGCTTTCGGAGTCAAGTTTCTCAGACGGACCTTGGATATCTTCCTCCACAGTTGTAGTTTCTAAGAGCAAATCCTCTGTGCAGCTCTTTTCTTTTAGTAAGCTCTTGCCTTCAAGGGCGTCACTCTTGCCTTCAAGGGCGTCACTCTTGCCTTCAAGGGCGTCACTCTTGCCTTCAAGGGCGTCACTCTTGCCTTCAAGGGCGTCTCTCTTGCCTTCAAGGGCGTCTCTCATGTCCTGCCAGACCTTCTTCCTCTGACTGAACACCAGGGGGCCAAGTGTCTCACTGTGGATATCTTCCTCCACAGTTGTGTTTTCTAAGAGCAAATCCTCTGTGCAGCTCTTTAGTTTTGGTAAGCTCTTGCCTTCAAGGGCGTCACTCTTGCCTTCAAGGGCGTCACTCTTGCCTTCAAGGGCGTCACTCTTGCCTTCAAGGGCGTCTCTCATGTCCTGCCAGACCTTCTTCCTCTGACTGAACACCAGGGGGCCAAGTGTCTCACTCAGACTGTGGATCTTTCCCTCCAGAGCTGTGCGTTCTGAGAGCAGAGTATTTATGATGGACTGCGAGCTCTTTTCTTTCTGCTCAAGAGCGTCATATTTGTCCTGCAAGACCTTGTTGTTCCGACTGAACACCAGGGGGTCAAGTGTCTCACTCAGACTGCGGATCTTTCCCTCCAGATCCTTTATGATGGACTGCAAGCTCTTTTCTTTCTGGACGCTCTTCTGCTCAAGAGCGACATATTTGTCCAGCTGGCTTTTCTCACTGAGACTAATGTGTGTGCTGTTGATCTGCAGGAGCGTCTTTGTCAGAGACCTGATTGTATCTTTAGCACAAAAAAGACTCCATTCTAGTTGTTCTACATATGGGGTGTTCTGAGATTGGTCCTGAAGTCGACCAGCCCCGTTTCTCTGGCTATTATCTCTATCTGTAGACATGACCCTAGCAGATTGGAGAGTTGCGGCGAATACTTTGGCTGCGTCACTTGAAAAATATTCGCGGTCTATTAAAGACTTGGGCTTTCCTCTCTTGAAGATATTAGTGGTCCAGTAAAATAGGTGTTGGTCACTGTAGGGAATCAAACACTGAAAAAAAAAAGTGTTGAGAATGAAGAATTTTCTCTTGTACACAGTAGACTATAAGTGTGCACATCAAAGCCACTGATGATGTCACAAAGTCAAGTGGCTTTGATTGGAATGTCACAGAATTCCATCACTGACAAGCCCAACCCTAAGGGGGTTTCCCAAGGCTGTTCCCTAAGGCGGTTTCCAGCCCCACAGAACCAACAATGACCTCACACCAGATGCCCCCCCCCCCCACTTATTATTTAAATGAATACTGTCAATCACAAGGTAGCCCCGCCCCCCCACTTATTATTTAAATGAATAATGTCAATCACAAGGTAGCCCCGCCCTAAAGCATATAATACATTCAAATTATGAAAAAGGTGTACTATATTTAAATATAATTACAATTATTATATATACACTATTATTATTAATCATAATAATTATAATTTATATATATATATAATTATATATAATATTAATTATATATTGTGTTCATTGCCTATATGGCATTGTCTCCTTTGCCTCATGTATTTTCTGAAATGTTTACTTGTATTGACGTTATGTTTTTATCTTGCTTCTATGTAGAGCACCTTGTAAACTCTGGTTTTAAAGGTGCTATATAAATACATGTATTATTATTATTACAATTATGACTAATACATTAACATTAAAATGTTTACTCATATTCGAATAGTATTACAATTATTATGAATATATCATGAGAATTATGACTAATACATTATCAACGTATATAATATAACTAAAATTTGATTATTCAAATCAATAGGATTACTAATACATTAACATCATTCACATGTACCGTTAAATGTTTAACAAAAAAATATTTAAAAAACATCAAATAAGGCAAAGCTCTCCATTTACTGGTCGGTCTACGTTCCAACCCTCACCTATGGTCACGAACTCTGGGTCGTGACCGAAAGAACGAGATCTCGGATACAAGCGGCCGAAATGAGCTTCCTCCGTAGGGTGGCCGGGCTCAGCCTTAGAGATAGGGAGTCTGTTTTTACTCTCTCTCCCTCATGTTTCTCTTCCTCCGTATGCCTGTTTTTACTCTCTCAAAACAAAACTCAACGGATGTTAACTAACAATGTTGAATAAAAAAAAACTGATGAAGTTTATGTATCGACACAACACAGTATTTACCTTTTGATCTGCTCTTCTCCATTGTCCAGGCTCATGGCAGTTGACTCAGCCATCCCATGGTCTTCTGCTCCTATAAATAAAAAAACACAAGGGAGACATGTATAAGTACTAATCGAAAAAAAGTACTGCAAGTAGTAATCGAAAAACTACTGTAAGTAACATACATTAAAGAAATGTACATAAATGTGTCACTACTGTAAATGAATGGAGTTATATTCAATTTCTAATGGATGTTAACTAACAATGTTGAATAAAAAAAAACTGATGAAGTTTATGTATCGAGACACAGTATTTACCTTTTGATCTGCTCTTCTCCATTGTCCAGGCAGTTGACTCAGCCATCCCATGGTCTTCTGCTCCTATAAATAAAAAACCACAAGGGAGACATGTATAAGTACTAATTGAAAAAAGTACTGCAAGTAACATACATATCAAATACCTTTCTCCACACATGCTAGCATGGATCTCTAGAAACTGTGGTGGGAATTTCACAAAACAGACAGGACTTTCTGATGAAGATGGAACAGTTTGAATATTAGCAACTGTCCCAAACAGCTATCTGGAGCTCACTTTGACCTGCCTAAGATAATGATAATAAACAGTCACAAATATGCTGTGTTACAACTCACTGGACAACAATCAAAATGTAAAATAAGTTGCACTTGCACAATGCAACGTCACACACACATTTCATAGCTACATTTACCTCAAAATCCTCTGCTGCCATCTCGGAATCCATGCAAGCTTTCTCCACCTGTAGCCTTGTACATAAGCCATCCTCCGGTCAGCTTCTGCATCTTCGGATAAACAATTTGTAGTAGTCCGAAGAACTAAAAGAACAATAACATGTGGTCTAAGTGGTGTCTACATGCTTGAAGAAAAGCCTAACACTAGAATAAAGTGGCATGTTTAAAAACTCTGTATGCAATACCTCTTCATGGTCCGTATCCTTGGACATGTTTAGAGTTCAAACTCTTCAGCTTGGGGTTGTCTCTGAATGAAGGTTTAACAAGAATGCATAACTAAAAGGCCTCCAGGTTTTAGTAGACGAGGTGCCACAGGTCTTTAGACTCTGGAACTCTCGCTTTCCAAGGTAACTTTTCCTTGTGGAAAAACCCAGGGAAAGAGCTAAATGATAATAAAGAAAATTAGATTAGTTTAAAACATGAACTAATAAAACTATCTTTAAATCAGTCAAATTCATTTTCACTCTGGGCCACATCAAAGGATCTTTAGTTAAACGGCGATATGGAAACGACGTGCATTGTGGGAGATGTAGTCTGTCGTCACTGCACAATGTAAAGTTTATCGACTATAATTTTAAAACGACCATGTGGCTGGCCACATAAAGTGAGGCGAGCCTCGAGTTCGACACCTATGCGTTAAAGAACATGAACAATGATATTCAATAAAAAACCTGGCCATGTTCTACAGAAGACATCTCTGTTCCTGCTTTCTTCCTGAGAGGTCCTCTGTGAGCACATGTATCAGGCTCTGTGCAGCTGAGGCCACCGAGAGGAAAACAAATCACGGAACACGTGCTAATAGCTTTAAGCTAGTTAACGCTAACTAGCACTATACTTAATTTCCGCTTTGGCATAAAACACATTTCAATAAATCTAGTTAATGCTTTGTAACGCGTCCCTATGTTACAGTCGTCATTTTAACCTTTCTAGTATCTATACAAAACACGTTAAACGTCTTACCTGCCCGCTGGAGCCAGCAGCCCGACCAGGTGGAGCAGCCGCCATCGCAGAATCACGCTGCGTTCAAGGTGGCGTGCGGAAGTACGAAACGTCAGATGTTATAGCGGGATCCTTGAACGCCACAACCTGGCAAAGTGTGTTGCTCTTTGACTAAGATTCATGCAAAGTGTGGTCTAGAACAGCTTGAACATAACCGTGTTACTGCCAATCACGTGAATATGCTGTATGCAAAGGAGTGAGTCATAATGTTCGCAGAACCCACGTTTCTTGAAGGCAACGTTGAGGCAGGTGGTCAGCCTTCTTCGTTAAGCTGACAGTCATGATACCACGCCCCTGTAGTTGAAACCACGCCCCCCACACCACTGGCCAAAGGTCTGAACCTGAAAAAAAGATTGAAAGTAGAAAATATGCTACTGAAAAATGAAAAAATATATTTTATTCTAAAAAAAATAATAATAACTGAATCTAAATCATATTTAAACCAACAAAAACTTTTCATACACTTAATTTTATTTAAAATACATTGTTGAATTGTTCAATGTTCAAGACCAAAAACTTGAATTTTCAGGTTCAAAACTATTGGCCTGGATTTGGCTCCATGCGTCAGCCGCTCTGTTTAGCGCTCTATCGCGACGCTGTGAGCTCATTGGTCCGTGAGACAGGATGTGAAAAGGAGGGGGTCGACATGATGCAAAGAAGAGGCTCTTCAGACGGAGGCGCGCCTGTTTCGAGCTGGATGTTCTGACAAATAACTGATCTCAGTCGTATTTGACCTCCTAGAGAGAAGGAAGGAGCGGATCCAACAAGACCTTCAGGTTCAGGCAAATCACGAGAGAGGCGACAGCAGTTTGCAACCAGCATTTTATTACATGTCATCTTCGAGGGCGCTGGAGACGGACTGAATCAAACTGATCACACCGGATCGATGTTGCCCTGCCAATCACAAGTTCACAAGCATCCATTACAAATGCACAGCACGTACCAAATATATCACATTTGAATCGTTTCACGTAGTCATCCTGCAAACTTCTCATATCTTAAAATTAAAGAATCTCTAGAACATTTAGTAACCATTCAGTGCTCAGAGTTTAACACACGTTACATTTCCAATGACTTTATGAAAATGTTCATGACATCTGTGTTTACATTAAAAAAAGGAGAATAAAAAGCTGAAGTGGCGGAAAGATCAGTTATTAAAGATTGTTCTGAACCACGTGTAATCTATTATTCAGGTATCTGTGGGGCAGATTAACATCACTTTTCCAAAACTTTCTGGTTGTATTTATGCTTCCCAAACTTTTTCCAGGACTTTTCCAGGTTTTTCATGCACACTGAGCACCTGGACAGAAAGTCCTTAAAAAGGGCTCAGAATAAAAGATTTTACTGCTAAATGTTCTCGCATCTTGCGGCAGGTTATAGTCCGGGTAAGAGTGTCGGGTTACAGTTCATGGCAACCCTGAGTGGAATAAAGATTGTAGTGATAATTCTCATGATATATTCATAATAATTGTAATACTATTCAAATATGAGTAAACATTTTAATAATGTTAATGTATTAGTCATAATTGTAATAATAATAGTAATAATACATGTATTTATATAGCACCTTTAAAACCAGAGTTTACAAGGTGCTCTACATAGAAGCAAGATAAAAACATAACGTCAATACAAGTAAACATTTCAGAAAATACATGAGGCAAAGGAGACAATGCCATATAGGCAATGAACACAATATATAATTAATAATATTATATATAATTATATATATATATAAATTATAATTATTATGATTAATAATAATTTATAATAATAATAGTGTATATATAATAATTGTAATTATATTTAAATATAGTACACCTTTTTCATAATTTGAATGTATTATATGCTTTAGGGCGGGGCTACCTTGTGATTGACAGTATTCATTTAAATAATAAGTGGGGGGGCGGGGCTACCTTGTGATTGACAGTATTCATTTAAATAATAAGTGGGGGGGCGGGGCATCTGGTGTGAGGTCATTGTTGGTTCTGTGGGGCTGGAAACCCCCTTAGGGAACAGCCTTGGGAAACCCCCTTAGGGTTGGGCTTGTCAGTGATGGAATTCTGTGACATTCCAATCAAAGCCACTTGACTTTGTGACATCATCAGTGGCTTTGATGTGCACACTTATAGTCTACTGTGTACAAGAGAAAATTCTTCATTCTCAACACTTTTTTTTTTCAGTGTTTGATTCCCTACAGTGACCAACACCTATTTTACTGGACCACTAATATCTTCAAGAGAGGAAAGCCCAAGTCTTTAATAGACCGCGAATATTTTTCAAGTGACGCAGCCAAAGTATTCGCCGCAACTCTCCAATCTGCTAGGGTCATGTCTACAGATAGAGATAATAGCCAGAGAAACGGGGCTGGTCGACTTCAGGACCAATCTCAGAACACCCCATATGTAGAACAACTAGAATGGAGTCTTTTTTGTGCTAAAGATACAATCAGGTCTCTGACAAAGACGCTCCTGCAGATCAACAGCACACACATTAGTCTCAGTGAGAAAAGCCAGCTGGACAAATATGTCGCTCTTGAGCAGAAGAGCGTCCAGAAAGAAAAGAGCTTGCAGTCCATCATAAAGGATCTGGAGGGAAAGATCCGCAGTCTGAGTGAGACACTTGACCCCCTGGTGTTCAGTCGGAACAACAAGGTCTTGCAGGACAAATATGACGCTCTTGAGCAGAAAGAAAAGAGCTCGCAGTCCATCATAAATACTCTGCTCTCAGAACGCACAGCTCTGGAGGGAAAGATCCACAGTCTGAGTGAGACACTTGGCCCCCTGGTGTTCAGTCAGAGGAAGAAGGTCTGGCAGGACATGAGAGACGCCCTTGAAGGCAAGAGTGACGCCCTTGAAGGCAAGAGTGACGCCCTTGAAGGCAAGAGCTTACCAAAACTAAAGAGCTGCACAGAGGATTTGCTCTTAGAAAACACAACTGTGGAGGAAGATATCCACAGTGAGACACTTGGCCCCCTGGTGTTCAGTCAGAGGAAGAAGGTCTGGCAGGACATGAGAGACGCCCTTGAAGGCAAGAGTGACGCCCTTGAAGGCAAGAGAGACGCCCTTGAAGGCAAGAGTGACGCCCTTGAAGGCAAGAGTGACGCCCTTGAAGGCAAGAGCTTACTAAAAGAAAAGAGCTGCACAGAGGATTTGCTCTTAGAAACTACAACTGTGGAGGAAGATATCCAAGGTCCGTCTGAGAAACTTGACTCCGAAAGCCTGATGGTCCAATGCAACAAGGCTTGGCAGGACAAGTGTGAAAAGAGCTGGGAGTCACGCATGAAGGATTTGCTTTCAGATCGCAAATCTATGGAGGAAAGGTTGAGGGGGCAGCTCGCCGACACAGAAAGGTCGTGGGGATCCAGCATAAAGAATTTTCACTCACAACTCAGAGCTGCGGAGGATAGGTTGAATGAGCAGTTCAACAAAAACGAACAGTTGGAGCTGGAGAACCAATTACTTGTAGCAGAGGTCCAACAGCTTACAGATCAACGCAAGATCCTGGAGGACATCTGTCTCAGACTAAAGAAAAAGACTCTTGGCATCTTTGGGAGAAGGATGCAAGACAGAGACACTGAGTTGGACAAATTAAAAAGAAAGATGCAGCCGAGGGAAGGGTAAAAAGAGAGGGAGATGGCAAAATACAGTTGGAGGACACTGATTCTTCAGCTAGGTTGCACGCCTCTTCCTCCCTCACCTCCCCGTCCCTTCTCCCATAGGAGACTGCCCGGCTCTGGTAGCCAATGTCGATGTGTCCTTGGGCAAGACACTTGACTCCAAATTGCGCCCGTAGTTGTGCCTACAGTGGATGAATGTGCTACCGTGACGGTATCTATGACGGCTAAAAACAAGCGCTGTTCATTTACAATTCATCTAGGTTGGGTTTTTTATCCTGGTGCTCAGGATTTTCCCAAGAACAGCTCCCCGCCCGGACGGCGGTGGCTCCGCAGAACCCTTCCCCCTGGACGGGGGTGGCTCCGCCGAACGCATCCCCCTGGACGGGGTGGCTCTGTTAATGATCATAGTAATATAAATGTTTATGGTATGCGGGTATGACATTTTACCTCAGGGTTTGACGCCCCTGCCATGCATAGTTGAAAACCACTGTCTTGCTGTACAGATTCTTGATAGAATCAAAGGCTAAGGGAGCAAACCCTAAACCGTGGCAGCACAGAGGGCGTTGATGAATGGAACTCCCGGCAACTTTCGGCCAGCCACTGCAGGGACTAATGGTTCACACCTGTCTTGACATGTTCTTGCCGGTGTGTCCGCAGGAGTAAAAGGGAAAATCTACAGAGCGATGATAATTTCCACCCTGCTCCGCCAAACCCTTCCCCCTGGACGGGGGTGGCGCTCCATAAAATGACGACGTGCAGTGATTTTTTGGAGACCTTCGAGACAGCGGTCCTGGGGCTGCCCCCGGCA
This sequence comes from Cyclopterus lumpus, assembly GCF_009769545.1. Lineage (NCBI taxonomy): Eukaryota > Metazoa > Chordata > Actinopteri > Perciformes > Cyclopteridae > Cyclopterus > Cyclopterus lumpus. The sequence continues at coordinate 11,350,092 of NC_046990.1, read as the reverse complement.
GGAGGGTCGCAGGCGGTGGCAGAGAGAGTCATCCTGGAACAGATCGTAGGGGGTGTAGAGTTGTAGTGGAGTTCGAGAGAGAAAGTGACCGGAGCGGAAACATCCTAAATTTCAGCCTAGACAGGACTGGAGAACTTCTGACTTTCATCCTCAGCTCCATCGTCGACCTTCGTTGTGTACCCGACTGCCTGTTGTGTTGGACCTCACCATCAGACGAGCGGCTCACAGAAAAGTATCGTGCACCTTTAACACATTGATGCAAATTATAACAAGATAAGAGACATATGCCCGGAGACATATGCACAGTGACATATGCACAGTGACATGCCCGGAGACATATGCACAGTGACATGCCCGGAGACATATGCACAGTGACATGCCCGGAGACATATGCACAGTGACATGCCCGGAGACATATGCACAGTGACATGCCCGGAGACATATGCACAGTGACATGCCCGGAGACATATGCCCAGAGACAGATGCACAGTGACATGCCCGGAGACATATGCACAGTGACATGCCCGGAGACATATGCACAGTGACAGATGCACAGTGACATGCCCGGAGACATATGCACAGTGACATGCCCGGAGACATATGCACAGTGACATGCCCGGAGACATATGCACAGTGACATGCCCGGAGACATATGCACAGTGACATATGCACAGTGACATGCCCGGAGACATATGCACAGTGACATGCCCGGAGACATATGCACAGTGACATGCCCGGAGACATATGCCCAGAGACAGATGAAGTTTATGTATCGACACAACACAGTAATTACCTTTTGATCTGCTCTTCTCCATTGTCCAGGCTCATGGCAGTTGACTCAGCCATCCCATGGTCTTCTGCTCCTATAAATAAAAAAACACAAGGGAGACATGTATAAGTACTAATCGAAAAAAAGTACTGCAAGTAGTAATCGAAAAACTACTGTAAGTAACATACATTAAAGAAATGTACATAAATGTGTCACTACTGTAAATGAATGGAGTTATATTCAATTTCTAATGGATGTTAACTAACAATGTTGAATAAAAAAAACTAAAGAAGTTTATGTATCGAGACACAGTATTTACCTTTTGATCTGCTCTTCTCCATTGTCCAGGCAGTTGACTCAGCCATCCCATGGTCTTCTGCTCCTATAAATAAAAAACCACAAGGGAGACATGTATAAGTACTAATTGAAAAAAGTACTGCAAGTAACATACATATCAAATACCTTTCTCCACACATGCTAGCATGGATCTCTAGAAACTGTGGTGGGAATTTCACAAACAGACAGGACTTTCTGATGAAGATGGAACAGTTTGAATATTAGCAACTGTCCCAAACAGCTATCTGGAGCTCACTTTGACCTGCCTAAGATAATGATAATAAACAGTCACAAATATGCTGTGTTACAACTCACTGGACAACAATCAAAATGTAAAATAAGTTGCACTTGCACAATGCAACGTCACACACACATTTCATAGCTACATTTACCTCAAAATCCTCTGCTGCCATCTCGGAATCCATGCAAGCTTTCTCCACCTGTAGCCTTGTACATAAGCCATCCTCCGGTCAGCTTCTGCATCTTCGGATAGACAATTTGTAGTAGTCCGAAGAACTAAAAGAACAATAACATGTGGTCTAAGTGGTGTCTACATGCTTGAAGAAAAGCCTAACACTAGAATAAAGTGGCATGTTTAAAAACTCTGTATGCAATACCTCTTCATGGTCCGTATCCTTGGACATGTTTAGAGTTCAAACTCTTCAGCTTGGGGTTGTCTCTGAATGACGGTTTAACAAGAATGCATAACTAAAAGGCCTCCAGGTTTTAGTAGACGAGGTGCCACAGGTCTTTAGACTCTGGAACTCTCGCTTTCCAAGGTAACTTTTCCTTGTGGAAAAACCCAGGGAAAGAGCTAAATGATAATAAAGAAAATTAGATTAGTTTAAAACATGAACTAATAAAACTATCTTTAAATCAGTCAAACTCATTTTCACTCTGGGCCACATCAAAGGATCTTTAGTTAAACGGCGATATGGAAACGACGTGCATTGTGGGAGATGTAGTCTGTCGTCACTGCACAATGTAAAGTTTATCGACTATAATTTTAAAACGACCATGTGGCTGGCCACATAAAGTGAGGCGAGCCTCGAGTTCGACACCTATGCGTTAAAGAACATGAACAATGATATTCAATAAAAAAACTGGCCATGTTCTACAGAAGACATCTCTGTTCCTGCTTTCTTCCTGAGAGGTCCTCTGTGAGCACATGTATCAGGCTCTGTGCAGCTGAGGCCACCGAGAGGAAAACAAATCACGGAACACGTGCTAATAGCTTTAAGCTAGTTAACGCTAACTAGCACTATACTTAATTTCCGCTTTGGCATAAAACACATTTCAATAAATCTAGTTAATGCTTTGTAACGCGTCCCTATGTTACAGTCGTCATTTTAACCTTTCTAGTATCTATACAAAACACGTTAAACGTCTTACCTGCCCGCTGGAGCCAGCAGCCCGACCAGGTGGAGCAGCCGCCATCGCAGAATCACGCTGCGTTCAAGGTGGCGTGCGGAAGTACGAAACGTCAGATGTTATAGCGGGATCCTTGAACGCCACAACCTGGCAAAGTGTGTTGCTCTTTGACTAAGATTCATGCAAAGTGTGGTCTAGAACAGCTTGAACATAACCGTGTTACTGCCAATCACGTGAATATGCTGTATGCAAAGGAGTGAGTCATAATGTTCGCAGAACCCACGTTTCTTGAAGGCAACGTTGAGGCAGGTGGTCAGCCTTCTTCGTTAAGCTGACAGTCATGATACCACGCCCCTGTAGTTGAAACCACGCCCCCCACACCACTGGCCAAAGGTCTGAACCTGAAAAAAAGATTGAAAGTAGAAAATATGCTACTGAAAAATGAAAAAATATATTTTATTCTAAAAATAATAATAATAACTGAATCTAAATCATATTTAAACCAACAAAAACTTTTCATACACTTAATTTTATTTAAAATACATTGTTGAATTGTTCAAGACCAAAAACTTGAATTTTCAGGTTCAAAACTATTGGCCTGGATTTGGCTCCATGCGTCAGCCGCTCTGTTTAGCGCTCTATCGCGACGCTGTGAGCTCATTGGTCCGTGAGACAGGATGTGAAAAGGAGGGGGTCGACATGATGCAAAGAAGAGGCTCTTCAGACGGAGGCGCGCCTGTTTCGAGCTGGATGTTCTGACAAATAACTGATCTCAGTCGTATTTGACCTCCTAGAGAGAAGGAAGGAGCGGATCCAACAAGACCTTCAGGTTCAGGCAAATCACGAGAGAGGCGACAGCAGTTTGCAACCAGCATTTTATTACATGTCATCTTCGAGGGCGCTGGAGACGGACTGAATCAAACTGATCACACCGGATCGATGTTGCCCTGCCAATCACAAGTTCACAAGCATCCATTACAAATGCACAGCACGTACCAAATATATCACATTTGAATCGTTTCACGTAGTCATCCTGCAAACTTCTCATATCTTAAAATTAAAGAATCTCTAGAACATTTAGTAACCGTTCAGTGCTCAGAGTTTAACACACGTTACATTTCCAATGACTTTATGAAAATGTTCATGACATCTGTGTTTACATTAAAAAAAGGAGAATAAAAAGCTGAAGTGGCGGAAAGATCAGTTATTAAAGATTGTTCTGAACCACGTGTAATCTATTATTCAGGTATCTGTGGGGCAGATTAACATCACTTTTCCAAAACTTTCTGGTTGTATTTATGCTTCCCAAACTTTTTCCAGGACTTTTCCAGGTTTTTCATGCACACTGAGCACCTGGACAGAAAGTCCTTAAAAAAGGGCTCAGAATAAAAGATTTTACTGCTAAATGTTCTCGCATCTTGCGGCAGGTTATAGTCCGGGTAAGAGTGTCGGGTTACAGTTCATGGCAACCCTGAGTGGAATAAAGATTGTAGTCATAATTCTCATGATATATTCATAATAATTGTAATACTATTCAAATATGAGTAAACATTTTAATAATGTTAATGTATTAGTCATAATTGTAATAATAATAGTAATAATAATAATACATGTATTTATATAGCACCTTTAAAACCAGAGTTTACAAGGTGCTCTACATAGAAGCAAGATAAAAACATAACTTCAATACAAGTAAACATTTCAGAAAATACATGAGGCAAAGGAGACAATGCCATATAGGCAATGAACACAATATATAATTAATATTATATATAATTATATATATATATAAATTATAATTATTATGATTAATAATAATAGTGTATATATAATAATTGTAATTATATTTAAATATAGTACACCTTTTTCATAATTTGAATGTATTATATGCTTTAGGGCGGGGCTACCTTGTGATTGACAGTATTCATTTAAATAATAAGTGGGGGGGCGGGGCTACCTTGTGATTGACAGTATTCATTTAAATAATAAGTGGGGGGGCGGGGCATCTGGTGTGAGGTCATTGTTGGTTCTGTGGGGCTGGAAACCCCCTTAGGGAACAGCCTTGGGAAACCCCCTTAGGGTTGGGCTTGTCAGTGATGGAATTCTGTGACATTCCAATCAAAGCCACTTGACTTTGTGACATCATCAGTGGCTTTGATGTGCACACTTATAGTCTACTGTATACAAGAGAAAATTCTTCATTCTCAACACTTTTTTTTTTCAGTGTTTGATTCCCTACAGTGACCAACACCTATTTTACTGGACCACTAATATCTTCAAGAGAGGAAAGCCCAAGTCTTTAATAGACCGCGAATATTTTTCAAGTGACGCAGCCAAAGTATTCGCCGCAACTCTCCAATCTGCTAGGGTCATGTCTACAGATAGAGATAATAGCCAGAGAAACGGGGCTGGTCGACTTCAGGACCAATCTCAGAACACCCCATATGTAGAACAACTAGAATGGAGTCTTTTTTGTGCTAAAGATACAATCAGGTCTCTGACAAAGACGCTCCTGCAGATCAACAGCACACACATTAGTCTCAGTGAGAAAAGCCAGCTGGACAAATATGTCGCTCTTGAGCAGAAGAGCGTCCAGAAAGAAAAGAGCTTGCAGTCCATCATAAAGGATCTGGAGGGAAAGATCCGCAGTCTGAGTGAGACACTTGACCCCCTGGTGTTCAGTCGGAACAACAAGGTCTTGCAGGACAAATATGACGCTCTTGAGCAGAAAGAAAAGAGCTCGCAGTCCATCATAAATACTCTGCTCTCAGAACGCACAGCTCTGGAGGGAAAGATCCACAGTCTGAGTGAGACACTTGGCCCCCTGGTGTTCAGTCAGAGGAAGAAGGTCTGGCAGGACATGAGAGACGCCCTTGAAGGCAAGAGTGACGCCCTTGAAGGCAAGAGTGACGCCCTTGAAGGCAAGAGTGACGCCCTTGAAGGCAAGAGCTTACCAAAACTAAAGAGCTGCACAGAGGATTTGCTCTTAGAAAACACAACTGTGGAGGAAGATATCCACAGTGAGACACTTGGCCCCCTGGTGTTCAGTCAGAGGAAGAAGGTCTGGCAGGACATGAGAGACGCCCTTGAAGGCAAGAGTGACGCCCTTGAAGGCAAGAGTGACGCCCTTGAAGGCAAGAGTGACGCCCTTGAAGGCAAGAGTGACGCCCTTGAAGGCAAGAGCTTACTAAAAGAAAAGAGCTGCACAGAGGATTTGCTCTTAGAAACCACAACTGTGGAGGAAGATATCCAAGGTCCGTCTGAGAAACTTGACTCCGAAAGCCTGATGGTCCAATGCAACAAGGCTTGGCAGGACAAGTGTGAAAAGAGCTGGGAGTCACGCATGAAGGATTTGCTTTCAGATCGCAAATCTATGGAGGAAAGGTTGAGGGGGCAGCTCGCCGACACAGAAAGGTCGTGGGGATCCAGCATAAAGAATTTTCACTCACAACTCAGAGCTGCGGAGGATAGGTTGAATGAGCAGTTCAACAAAAACGAACAGTTGGAGCTGGAGAACCAATTACTTGTAGCAGAGGTCCAACAGCTTACAGATCAACGCAAGATCCTGGAGGACATCTGTCTCAGACTAAAGAAAAAGACTCTTGGCATCTTTGGGAGAAGGATGCAAGACAGAGACACTGAGTTGGACAAATTAAAAAGAAAGATGCAGCCGAGGGAAGGGTAAAAAGAGAGGGAGATGGCAAAATACAGTTGGAGGACACTGATTCTTCAGCTAGGTTGCACGCCTCTTCCTCCCTCACCTCCCCGTCCCTTCTCCCATAGGAGACTGCCCGGCTCTGGTAGCCAATGTCGATGTGTCCTTGGGCAAGACACTTGACTCCAAATTGCGCCCGTAGTTGTGCCTACAGTGGATGAATGTGCTACCGTGACGGTATCTATATGACGGCTAAAAACAAGCGCTGTTCATTTACAATTCATCTACGTTGGGTTTTTTATCCTGGTGCTCAGGATTTTCCCAAGAACAGCTCCCCGCCCGGACGGCGGTGGCTCCGCAGAACCCTTCCCCCTGGACGGGGGTGGCTCCGCCGAACGCATCCCCCTGGACGGGGGTGGCTCTGTTAATGATCATAGTAATATAAATGTTTATGGTATGCGGGTATGACATTTTACCTCAGGGTTTGACGCCCCTGCCATGCATAGTTGAAAACCACTGTGTTGCGGTACAGATTCTTGATAGAATCAAAGGCTAAGGGAGCAAACCCTAAACCGTGGCAGCACAGAGGGCGTTGATGAATGGAACTTCCGGCAACTTTCGGCCAGCCACTGCAGGGACTAATGGTTCACACCTGTCTTGACATGTTCTTGCCGGTGTGTCCGCAGGAGTAAAAGGGAAAATCTACAGAGCGATGATAATTTCCACCCTGCTCCGCCAAACCCTTCCCCTTGGACGGGGGTGGCTCTGTTAATGATCATAATAATATAAATGTTTATGGTATGCGGGTATGACATTTTACCTCAGGGTTTGACGCCCCTGCCATGCATAGTTGAAAACCACTGTCTTGCGGTACAGATTCTTGATAGAATCAAAGGCTAAGGGAGCAAACCCTAAACCGTGGCAGCACAGAGGGCGTTGATGAATGGAACTCCCGGCAACTTTCGGCCAGCCACTGCAGGGACTAATGGTTCACACCTGTCTTGACATGTTCTTGCCGGTGTGTCCGCAGGAGTAAAAGGGAAAATCTACAGAGCGATGATAATTTCCACCCTGCTCCGCCAAACCCTTCCCCTTGGACGGGGGTGGCGCTCCATAAAATGACGACGTGCAGTGATTTTTTGGAGACCTTCGAGACAGCGGTCCTGGGGCTGCCCCCGGCAGGAGGGTCGCAGGCGGTGGCAGAGAGAGTCATCCTGGAACAGATCGTAGGGGGTGTAGAGTTGTAGTGGAGTTCGAGAGAGAAAGTGACCGGAGCGGAAACATCCTAAATTTCAGCCTAGACAGGACTGGAGAACTTCTGACTTTCATCCTCAGCTCCATCGTCGACCTTCGTTGTGTACCCGACTGCCTGTTGTGTTGGACCTCACCATCAGACGAGCGGCTCACAGAAAAGTATCGTGCACCTTTAACACATTGATGCAAATTATAACAAGATAAGAGACATATGCCCGGAGACATATGCACAGTGACATATGCACAGTGACATGCCCGGAGACATATGCACAGTGACATGCCCGGAGACATATGCACAGTGACATGCCCGGAGACATATGCCCAGAGACAGATGCACAGTGACATGCCCGGAGACATATGCACAGTGACATGCCCGGAGACATATGCACAGTGACATGCCCGGAGACATATGCACAGTGACATGCCCGGAGACATATGCACAGTGACATATGCACAGTGACATGCCCGGAGACATATGCACAGTGACATGCCCGGAGACATATGCACAGTGACATGCCCGGAGACATATGCCCAGAGACAGATGAAGTTTATGTATCGACACAACACAGTAATTACCTTTTGATCTGCTCTTCTCCATTGTCCAGGCTCATGGCAGTTGACTCAGCCATCCCATGGTCTTCTGCTCCTATAAATAAAAAAACACAAGGGAGACATGTATAAGTACTAATCGAAAAAAAGTACTGCAAGTAGTAATCGAAAAACTACTGTAAGTAACATACATTAAAGAAATGTACATAAATGTGTCACTACTGTAAATGAATGGAGTTATATTCAATTTCTAATGGATGTTAACTAACAATGTTGAATAAAAAAACTAAAGAAGTTTATGTATCGAGACACAGTATTTACCTTTTGATCTGCTCTTCTCCATTGTCCAGGCAGTTGACTCAGCCATCCCATGGTCTTCTGCTCCTATAAATAAAAAACCACAAGGGAGACATGTATAAGTACTAATTGAAAAAAGTACTGCAAGTAACATACATATCAAATACCTTTCTCCACACATGCTAGCATGGATCTCTAGAAACTGTGGTGGGAATTTCACAAACAGACAGGACTTTCTGATGAAGATGGAACAGTTTGAATATTAGCAACTGTCCCAAACAGCTATCTGGAGCTCACTTTGACCTGCCTAAGATAATGATAATAAACAGTCACAAATATGCTGTGTTACAACTCACTGGACAATCAAAATGTAAAATAAGTTGCACTTGCACAATGCAACATCACACACACATTTCATAGCTACATTTACCTCAAAATCCTCTGCTGCCATCTCGGAATCCATGCAAGCTTTCTCCACCTGTAGCCTTGTACATAAGCCATCCTCCGGTCAGCTTCTGCATCTTCGGATAGACAATTTGTAGTAGTCCGAAGAACTAAAAGAACAATAACATGTGGTCTAAGTGGTGTCTACATGCTTGAAGAAAAGCCTAACACTAGAATAAAGTGGCATGTTTAAAAACTCTGTATGCAATACCTCTTCATGGTCCGTATCCTTGGACATGTTTAGAGTTCAAACTCTTCAGCTTGGGGTTGTCTCTGAATGAAGGTTTAACAAGAATGCATAACTAAAAGGCCTCCAGGTTTTAGTAGACGAGGTGCCACAGGTCTTTAGACTCTGGAACTCTCGCTTTCCAAGGTAACTTTTCCTTGTGGAAAAACCCAGGGAAAGAGCTAAATGATAATAAAGAAAATTAGATTAGTTTAAAACATGAACTAATAAAACTATCTTTAAATCAGTCAAATTCATTTTCACTCTGGGCCACATCAAAGGATCTTTAGTTAAACGGCGATATGGAAACGACGTGCATTGTGGGAGATGTAGTCTGTCGTCACTGCACAATGTAAAGTTTATCGACTATAATTTTAAAACGACCATGTGGCTGGCCACATAAAGTGAGGCGAGCCTCGAGTTCGACACCTATGCGTTAAAGAACATGAACAATGATATTCAATAAAAAAACTGGCCATGTTCTACAGAAGACATCTCTGTTCCTGCTTTCTTCCTGAGAGGTCCTCTGTGAGCACATGTATCAGGCTCTGTGCAGCTGAGGCCACCGAGAGGAAAACAAATCACGGAACACGTGCTAATAGCTTTAAGCTAGTTAACGCTAACTAGCACTATACTTAATTTCCGCTTTGGCATAAAACACATTTCAATAAATCTAGTTAATGCTTTGTAAGGCGTCCCTATGTTACAGTCGTCATTTTAACCTTTCTAGTATCTATACAAAACACGTTAAACGTCTTACCTGCCCGCTGGAGCCAGCAGCCCGACCAGGTGGAGCAGCCGCCATCGCAGAATCACGCTGCGTTCAAGGTGGCGTGCGGAAGTACGAAACGTCAGATGTTATAGCGGGATCCTTGAACGCCACAACCTGGCAAAGTGTGTTGCTCTTTGACTAAGATTCATGCAAAGTGTGGTCTAGAACAGCTTGAACATAACCGTGTTACTGCCAATCACGTGAATATGCTGTATGCAAAGGAGTGAGTCATAATGTTCGCAGAACCCACGTTTCTTGAAGGCAACGTTGAGGCAGGTGGTCAGCCTTCTTCGTTAAGCTGACAGTCATGATACCACGCCCCTGTAGTTGAAACCACGCCCCCCACACCACTGGCCAAAGGTCTGAACCTGAAAAAAAGATTGAAAGTAGAAAATATGCTACTGAAAAATGAAAAAATATATTTTATTCTAAAAAAAATAATAATAACTGAATCTAAATCATATTTAAACCAACAAAAACTTTTCATACACTTAATTTTATTTAAAATACATTGTTGAATTGTTCAATGTTCAAGACCAAAAACTTGAATTTTCAGGTTCAAAACTATTGGCCTGGATTTGGCTCCATGCGTCAGCCGCTCTGTTTAGCGCTCTATCGCGACGCTGTGAGCTCATTGGTCCGTGAGACAGGATGTGAAAAGGAGGGGGTCGACATGATGCAAAGAAGAGGCTCTTCAGACGGAGGCGCGCCTGTTTCGAGCTGGATGTTCTGACAAATAACTGATCTCAGTCGTATTTGACCTCCTAGAGAGAAGGAAGGAGCGGATCCAACAAGACCTTCAGGTTCAGGCAAATCACGAGAGAGGCGACAGCAGTTTGCAACCAGCATTTTATTACATGTCATCTTCGAGGGCGCTGGAGACGGACTGAATCAAACTGATCACACCGGATCGATGTTGCCCTGCCAATCACAAGTTCACAAGCATCCATTACAAATGCACAGCACGTACCAAATATATCACATTTGAATCGTTTCACGTAGTCATCCTGCAAACTTCTCATATCTTAAAATTAAAGAATCTCTAGAACATTTAGTAACCATTCAGTGCTCAGAGTTTAACACACGTTACATTTCCAATGACTTTATGAAAATGTTCATGACATCTGTGTTTACATTAAAAAAAGGAGAATAAAAAGCTGAAGTGGCGGAAAGATCAGTTATTAAAGATTGTTCTGAACCACGTGTAATCTATTATTCAGGTATCTGTGGGGCAGATTAACATCACTTTTCCAAAACTTTCTGGTTGTATTTATGCTTCCCAAACTTTTTCCAGGACTTTTCCAGGTTTTTCATGCACACTGAGCACCTGGACAGAAAGTCCTTAAAAAGGGCTCAGAATAAAAGATTTTACTGCTAAATGTTCTCGCATCTTGCGGCAGGTTATAGTCCGGGTAAGAGTGTCGGGTTACAGTTCATGGCAACCCTGAGTGGAATAAAGATTGTAGTGATAATTCTCATGATATATTCATAATAATTGTAATACTATTCAAATATGAGTAAACATTTTAATAATGTTAATGTATTAGTCATAATTGTAATAATAATAGTAATAATACATGTATTTATATAGCACCTTTAAAACCAGAGTTTACAAGGTGCTCTACATAGAAGCAAGATAAAAACATAACGTCAATACAAGTAAACATTTCAGAAAATACATGAGGCAAAGGAGACAATGCCATATAGGCAATGAACACAATATATAATTAATAATATTATATATAATTATATATATATATAAATTATAATTATTATGATTAATAATAATTTATAATAATAATAGTGTATATATAATAATTGTAATTATATTTAAATATAGTACACCTTTTTCATAATTTGAATGTATTATATGCTTTAGGGCGGGGCTACCTTGTGATTGACAGTATTCATTTAAATAATAAGTGGGGGGGCGGGGCTACCTTGTGATTGACAGTATTCATTTAAATAATAAGTGGGGGGGCGGGGCATCTGGTGTGAGGTCATTGTTGGTTCTGTGGGGCTGGAAACCCCCTTAGGGAACAGCCTTGGGAAACCCCCTTAGGGTTGGGCTTGTCAGTGATGGAATTCTGTGACATTCCAATCAAAGCCACTTGACTTTGTGACATCATCAGTGGCTTTGATGTGCACACTTATAGTCTACTGTGTACAAGAGAAAATTCTTCATTCTCAACACTTTTTTTTTTCAGTGTTTGATTCCCTACAGTGACCAACACCTATTTTACTGGACCACTAATATCTTCAAGAGAGGAAAGCCCAAGTCTTTAATAGACCGCGAATATTTTTCAAGTGACGCAGCCAAAGTATTCGCCGCAACTCTCCAATCTGCTAGGGTCATGTCTACAGATAGAGATAATAGCCAGAGAAACGGGGCTGGTCGACTTCAGGACCAATCTCAGAACACCCCATATGTAGAACAACTAGAATGGAGTCTTTTTTGTGCTAAAGATACAATCAGGTCTCTGACAAAGACGCTCCTGCAGATCAACAGCACACACATTAGTCTCAGTGAGAAAAGCCAGCTGGACAAATATGTCGCTCTTGAGCAGAAGAGCGTCCAGAAAGAAAAGAGCTTGCAGTCCATCATAAAGGATCTGGAGGGAAAGATCCGCAGTCTGAGTGAGACACTTGACCCCCTGGTGTTCAGTCGGAACAACAAGGTCTTGCAGGACAAATATGACGCTCTTGAGCAGAAAGAAAAGAGCTCGCAGTCCATCATAAATACTCTGCTCTCAGAACGCACAGCTCTGGAGGGAAAGATCCACAGTCTGAGTGAGACACTTGGCCCCCTGGTGTTCAGTCAGAGGAAGAAGGTCTGGCAGGACATGAGAGACGCCCTTGAAGGCAAGAGTGACGCCCTTGAAGGCAAGAGTGACGCCCTTGAAGGCAAGAGCTTACCAAAACTAAAGAGCTGCACAGAGGATTTGCTCTTAGAAAACACAACTGTGGAGGAAGATATCCACAGTGAGACACTTGGCCCCCTGGTGTTCAGTCAGAGGAAGAAGGTCTGGCAGGACATGAGAGACGCCCTTGAAGGCAAGAGTGACGCCCTTGAAGGCAAGAGAGACGCCCTTGAAGGCAAGAGTGACGCCCTTGAAGGCAAGAGTGACGCCCTTGAAGGCAAGAGCTTACTAAAAGAAAAGAGCTGCACAGAGGATTTGCTCTTAGAAACTACAACTGTGGAGGAAGATATCCAAGGTCCGTCTGAGAAACTTGACTCCGAAAGCCTGATGGTCCAATGCAACAAGGCTTGGCAGGACAAGTGTGAAAAGAGCTGGGAGTCACGCATGAAGGATTTGCTTTCAGATCGCAAATCTATGGAGGAAAGGTTGAGGGGGCAGCTCGCCGACACAGAAAGGTCGTGGGGATCCAGCATAAAGAATTTTCACTCACAACTCAGAGCTGCGGAGGATAGGTTGAATGAGCAGTTCAACAAAAACGAACAGTTGGAGCTGGAGAACCAATTACTTGTAGCAGAGGTCCAACAGCTTACAGATCAACGCAAGATCCTGGAGGACATCTGTCTCAGACTAAAGAAAAAGACTCTTGGCATCTTTGGGAGAAGGATGCAAGACAGAGACACTGAGTTGGACAAATTAAAAAGAAAGATGCAGCCGAGGGAAGGGTAAAAAGAGAGGGAGATGGCAAAATACAGTTGGAGGACACTGATTCTTCAGCTAGGTTGCACGCCTCTTCCTCCCTCACCTCCCCGTCCCTTCTCCCATAGGAGACTGCCCGGCTCTGGTAGCCAATGTCGATGTGTCCTTGGGCAAGACACTTGACTCCAAATTGCGCCCGTAGTTGTGCCTACAGTGGATGAATGTGCTACCGTGACGGTATCTATGACGGCTAAAAACAAGCGCTGTTCATTTACAATTCATCTAGGTTGGGTTTTTTATCCTGGTGCTCAGGATTTTCCCAAGAACAGCTCCCCGCCCGGACGGCGGTGGCTCCGCAGAACCCTTCCCCCTGGACGGGGGTGGCTCCGCCGAACGCATCCCCCTGGACGGGGTGGCTCTGTTAATGATCATAGTAATATAAATGTTTATGGTATGCGGGTATGACATTTTACCTCAGGGTTTGACGCCCCTGCCATGCATAGTTGAAAACCACTGTCTTGCGGTACAGATTCTTGATAGAATCAAAGGCTAAGGGAGCAAACCCTAAACCGTGGCAGCACAGAGGGCGTTGATGAATGGAACTCCCGGCAACTTTCGGCCAGCCACTGCAGGGACTAATGGTTCACACCTGTCTTGACATGTTCTTGCCGGTGTGTCCGCAGGAGTAAAAGGGAAAATCTACAGAGCGATGATAATTTCCACCCTGCTCCGCCAAACCCTTCCCCCTGGACGGGGGTGGCGCTCCATAAAATGACGACGTGCAGTGATTTTTTGGAGACCTTCGAGACAGCGGTCCTGGGGCTGCCCCCGGCAGGAGGGTCGCAGGCGGTGGCAGAGAGAGTCATCCTGGAACAGATCGTAGGGGGTGTAGAGTTGTAGTGGAGTTCGAGAGAGAAAGTGACCGGAGCGGAAACATCCTAAATTTCAGCCTAGACAGGACTGGAGAACTTCTGACTTTCATCCTCAGCTCCATCGTCGACCTTCGTTGTGTACCCGACTGCCTGTTGTGTTGGACCTCACCATCAGACGAGCGGCTCACAGAAAAGTATCGTGCACCTTTAACACATTGATGCAAATTATAACAAGATAAGAGACATATGCCCGGAGACATATGCACAGTGACATATGCACAGTGACATGCCCGGAGACATATGCACAGTGACATGCCCGGAGACATATGCACAGTGACATGCCCGGAGACATATGCACAGTGACATGCCCGGAGACATATGCACAGTGACATGCCCGGAGACATATGCACAGTGACATGCCCGGAGACATATGCCCAGAGACAGATGCACAGTGACATGCCCGGAGACATATGCACAGTGACATGCCCGGAGACATATGCACAGTGACAGATGCACAGTGACATGCCCGGAGACATATGCACAGTGACATGCCCGGAGACATATGCACAGTGACATGCCCGGAGACATATGCACAGTGACATGCCCGGAGACATATGCACAGTGACATATGCACAGTGACATGCCCGGAGACATATGCACAGTGACATGCCCGGAGACATATGCACAGTGACATGCCCGGAGACATATGCCCAGAGACAGATGAAGTTTATGTATCGACACAACACAGTAATTACCTTTTGATCTGCTCTTCTCCATTGTCCAGGCTCATGGCAGTTGACTCAGCCATCCCATGGTCTTCTGCTCCTATAAATAAAAAAACACAAGGGAGACATGTATAAGTACTAATCGAAAAAAAGTACTGCAAGTAGTAATCGAAAAACTACTGTAAGTAACATACATTAAAGAAATGTACATAAATGTGTCACTACTGTAAATGAATGGAGTTATATTCAATTTCTAATGGATGTTAACTAACAATGTTGAATAAAAAAAACTAAAGAAGTTTATGTATCGAGACACAGTATTTACCTTTTGATCTGCTCTTCTCCATTGTCCAGGCAGTTGACTCAGCCATCCCATGGTCTTCTGCTCCTATAAATAAAAAACCACAAGGGAGACATGTATAAGTACTAATTGAAAAAAGTACTGCAAGTAACATACATATCAAATACCTTTCTCCACACATGCTAGCATGGATCTCTAGAAACTGTGGTGGGAATTTCACAAACAGACAGGACTTTCTGATGAAGATGGAACAGTTTGAATATTAGCAACTGTCCCAAACAGCTATCTGGAGCTCACTTTGACCTGCCTAAGATAATGATAATAAACAGTCACAAATATGCTGTGTTACAACTCACTGGACAACAATCAAAATGTAAAATAAGTTGCACTTGCACAATGCAACGTCACACACACATTTCATAGCTACATTTACCTCAAAATCCTCTGCTGCCATCTCGGAATCCATGCAAGCTTTCTCCACCTGTAGCCTTGTACATAAGCCATCCTCCGGTCAGCTTCTGCATCTTCGGATAGACAATTTGTAGTAGTCCGAAGAACTAAAAGAACAATAACATGTGGTCTAAGTGGTGTCTACATGCTTGAAGAAAAGCCTAACACTAGAATAAAGTGGCATGTTTAAAAACTCTGTATGCAATACCTCTTCATGGTCCGTATCCTTGGACATGTTTAGAGTTCAAACTCTTCAGCTTGGGGTTGTCTCTGAATGACGGTTTAACAAGAATGCATAACTAAAAGGCCTCCAGGTTTTAGTAGACGAGGTGCCACAGGTCTTTAGACTCTGGAACTCTCGCTTTCCAAGGTAACTTTTCCTTGTGGAAAAACCCAGGGAAAGAGCTAAATGATAATAAAGAAAATTAGATTAGTTTAAAACATGAACTAATAAAACTATCTTTAAATCAGTCAAACTCATTTTCACTCTGGGCCACATCAAAGGATCTTTAGTTAAACGGCGATATGGAAACGACGTGCATTGTGGGAGATGTAGTCTGTCGTCACTGCACAATGTAAAGTTTATCGACTATAATTTTAAAACGACCATGTGGCTGGCCACATAAAGTGAGGCGAGCCTCGAGTTCGACACCTATGCGTTAAAGAACATGAACAATGATATTCAATAAAAAAACTGGCCATGTTCTACAGAAGACATCTCTGTTCCTGCTTTCTTCCTGAGAGGTCCTCTGTGAGCACATGTATCAGGCTCTGTGCAGCTGAGGCCACCGAGAGGAAAACAAATCACGGAACACGTGCTAATAGCTTTAAGCTAGTTAACGCTAACTAGCACTATACTTAATTTCCGCTTTGGCATAAAACACATTTCAATAAATCTAGTTAATGCTTTGTAACGCGTCCCTATGTTACAGTCGTCATTTTAACCTTTCTAGTATCTATACAAAACACGTTAAACGTCTTACCTGCCCGCTGGAGCCAGCAGCCCGACCAGGTGGAGCAGCCGCCATCGCAGAATCACGCTGCGTTCAAGGTGGCGTGCGGAAGTACGAAACGTCAGATGTTATAGCGGGATCCTTGAACGCCACAACCTGGCAAAGTGTGTTGCTCTTTGACTAAGATTCATGCAAAGTGTGGTCTAGAACAGCTTGAACATAACCGTGTTACTGCCAATCACGTGAATATGCTGTATGCAAAGGAGTGAGTCATAATGTTCGCAGAACCCACGTTTCTTGAAGGCAACGTTGAGGCAGGTGGTCAGCCTTCTTCGTTAAGCTGACAGTCATGATACCACGCCCCTGTAGTTGAAACCACGCCCCCCACACCACTGGCCAAAGGTCTGAACCTGAAAAAAAGATTGAAAGTAGAAAATATGCTACTGAAAAATGAAAAAATATATTTTATTCTAAAAATAATAATAATAACTGAATCTAAATCATATTTAAACCAACAAAAACTTTTCATACACTTAATTTTATTTAAAATACATTGTTGAATTGTTCAAGACCAAAAACTTGAATTTTCAGGTTCAAAACTATTGGCCTGGATTTGGCTCCATGCGTCAGCCGCTCTGTTTAGCGCTCTATCGCGACGCTGTGAGCTCATTGGTCCGTGAGACAGGATGTGAAAAGGAGGGGGTCGACATGATGCAAAGAAGAGGCTCTTCAGACGGAGGCGCGCCTGTTTCGAGCTGGATGTTCTGACAAATAACTGATCTCAGTCGTATTTGACCTCCTAGAGAGAAGGAAGGAGCGGATCCAACAAGACCTTCAGGTTCAGGCAAATCACGAGAGAGGCGACAGCAGTTTGCAACCAGCATTTTATTACATGTCATCTTCGAGGGCGCTGGAGACGGACTGAATCAAACTGATCACACCGGATCGATGTTGCCCTGCCAATCACAAGTTCACAAGCATCCATTACAAATGCACAGCACGTACCAAATATATCACATTTGAATCGTTTCACGTAGTCATCCTGCAAACTTCTCATATCTTAAAATTAAAGAATCTCTAGAACATTTAGTAACCGTTCAGTGCTCAGAGTTTAACACACGTTACATTTCCAATGACTTTATGAAAATGTTCATGACATCTGTGTTTACATTAAAAAAAGGAGAATAAAAAGCTGAAGTGGCGGAAAGATCAGTTATTAAAGATTGTTCTGAACCACGTGTAATCTATTATTCAGGTATCTGTGGGGCAGATTAACATCACTTTTCCAAAACTTTCTGGTTGTATTTATGCTTCCCAAACTTTTTCCAGGACTTTTCCAGGTTTTTCATGCACACTGAGCACCTGGACAGAAAGTCCTTAAAAAAGGGCTCAGAATAAAAGATTTTACTGCTAAATGTTCTCGCATCTTGCGGCAGGTTATAGTCCGGGTAAGAGTGTCGGGTTACAGTTCATGGCAACCCTGAGTGGAATAAAGATTGTAGTCATAATTCTCATGATATATTCATAATAATTGTAATACTATTCAAATATGAGTAAACATTTTAATAATGTTAATGTATTAGTCATAATTGTAATAATAATAGTAATAATAATAATACATGTATTTATATAGCACCTTTAAAACCAGAGTTTACAAGGTGCTCTACATAGAAGCAAGATAAAAACATAACTTCAATACAAGTAAACATTTCAGAAAATACATGAGGCAAAGGAGACAATGCCATATAGGCAATGAACACAATATATAATTAATATTATATATAATTATATATATATATAAATTATAATTATTATGATTAATAATAATAGTGTATATATAATAATTGTAATTATATTTAAATATAGTACACCTTTTTCATAATTTGAATGTATTATATGCTTTAGGGCGGGGCTACCTTGTGATTGACAGTATTCATTTAAATAATAAGTGGGGGGGCGGGGCTACCTTGTGATTGACAGTATTCATTTAAATAATAAGTGGGGGGGCGGGGCATCTGGTGTGAGGTCATTGTTGGTTCTGTGGGGCTGGAAACCCCCTTAGGGAACAGCCTTGGGAAACCCCCTTAGGGTTGGGCTTGTCAGTGATGGAATTCTGTGACATTCCAATCAAAGCCACTTGACTTTGTGACATCATCAGTGGCTTTGATGTGCACACTTATAGTCTACTGTATACAAGAGAAAATTCTTCATTCTCAACACTTTTTTTTTTCAGTGTTTGATTCCCTACAGTGACCAACACCTATTTTACTGGACCACTAATATCTTCAAGAGAGGAAAGCCCAAGTCTTTAATAGACCGCGAATATTTTTCAAGTGACGCAGCCAAAGTATTCGCCGCAACTCTCCAATCTGCTAGGGTCATGTCTACAGATAGAGATAATAGCCAGAGAAACGGGGCTGGTCGACTTCAGGACCAATCTCAGAACACCCCATATGTAGAACAACTAGAATGGAGTCTTTTTTGTGCTAAAGATACAATCAGGTCTCTGACAAAGACGCTCCTGCAGATCAACAGCACACACATTAGTCTCAGTGAGAAAAGCCAGCTGGACAAATATGTCGCTCTTGAGCAGAAGAGCGTCCAGAAAGAAAAGAGCTTGCAGTCCATCATAAAGGATCTGGAGGGAAAGATCCGCAGTCTGAGTGAGACACTTGACCCCCTGGTGTTCAGTCGGAACAACAAGGTCTTGCAGGACAAATATGACGCTCTTGAGCAGAAAGAAAAGAGCTCGCAGTCCATCATAAATACTCTGCTCTCAGAACGCACAGCTCTGGAGGGAAAGATCCACAGTCTGAGTGAGACACTTGGCCCCCTGGTGTTCAGTCAGAGGAAGAAGGTCTGGCAGGACATGAGAGACGCCCTTGAAGGCAAGAGTGACGCCCTTGAAGGCAAGAGTGACGCCCTTGAAGGCAAGAGTGACGCCCTTGAAGGCAAGAGCTTACCAAAACTAAAGAGCTGCACAGAGGATTTGCTCTTAGAAAACACAACTGTGGAGGAAGATATCCACAGTGAGACACTTGGCCCCCTGGTGTTCAGTCAGAGGAAGAAGGTCTGGCAGGACATGAGAGACGCCCTTGAAGGCAAGAGTGACGCCCTTGAAGGCAAGAGTGACGCCCTTGAAGGCAAGAGTGACGCCCTTGAAGGCAAGAGTGACGCCCTTGAAGGCAAGAGCTTACTAAAAGAAAAGAGCTGCACAGAGGATTTGCTCTTAGAAACCACAACTGTGGAGGAAGATATCCAAGGTCCGTCTGAGAAACTTGACTCCGAAAGCCTGATGGTCCAATGCAACAAGGCTTGGCAGGACAAGTGTGAAAAGAGCTGGGAGTCACGCATGAAGGATTTGCTTTCAGATCGCAAATCTATGGAGGAAAGGTTGAGGGGGCAGCTCGCCGACACAGAAAGGTCGTGGGGATCCAGCATAAAGAATTTTCACTCACAACTCAGAGCTGCGGAGGATAGGTTGAATGAGCAGTTCAACAAAAACGAACAGTTGGAGCTGGAGAACCAATTACTTGTAGCAGAGGTCCAACAGCTTACAGATCAACGCAAGATCCTGGAGGACATCTGTCTCAGACTAAAGAAAAAGACTCTTGGCATCTTTGGGAGAAGGATGCAAGACAGAGACACTGAGTTGGACAAATTAAAAAGAAAGATGCAGCCGAGGGAAGGGTAAAAAGAGAGGGAGATGGCAAAATACAGTTGGAGGACACTGATTCTTCAGCTAGGTTGCACGCCTCTTCCTCCCTCACCTCCCCGTCCCTTCTCCCATAGGAGACTGCCCGGCTCTGGTAGCCAATGTCGATGTGTCCTTGGGCAAGACACTTGACTCCAAATTGCGCCCGTAGTTGTGCCTACAGTGGATGAATGTGCTACCGTGACGGTATCTATATGACGGCTAAAAACAAGCGCTGTTCATTTACAATTCATCTACGTTGGGTTTTTTATCCTGGTGCTCAGGATTTTCCCAAGAACAGCTCCCCGCCCGGACGGCGGTGGCTCCGCAGAACCCTTCCCCCTGGACGGGGGTGGCTCCGCCGAACGCATCCCCCTGGACGGGGGTGGCTCTGTTAATGATCATAGTAATATAAATGTTTATGGTATGCGGGTATGACATTTTACCTCAGGGTTTGACGCCCCTGCCATGCATAGTTGAAAACCACTGTGTTGCGGTACAGATTCTTGATAGAATCAAAGGCTAAGGGAGCAAACCCTAAACCGTGGCAGCACAGAGGGCGTTGATGAATGGAACTTCCGGCAACTTTCGGCCAGCCACTGCAGGGACTAATGGTTCACACCTGTCTTGACATGTTCTTGCCGGTGTGTCCGCAGGAGTAAAAGGGAAAATCTACAGAGCGATGATAATTTCCACCCTGCTCCGCCAAACCCTTCCCCTTGGACGGGGGTGGCTCTGTTAATGATCATAATAATATAAATGTTTATGGTATGCGGGTATGACATTTTACCTCAGGGTTTGACGCCCCTGCCATGCATAGTTGAAAACCACTGTCTTGCGGTACAGATTCTTGATAGAATCAAAGGCTAAGGGAGCAAACCCTAAACCGTGGCAGCACAGAGGGCGTTGATGAATGGAACTCCCGGCAACTTTCGGCCAGCCACTGCAGGGACTAATGGTTCACACCTGTCTTGACATGTTCTTGCCGGTGTGTCCGCAGGAGTAAAAGGGAAAATCTACAGAGCGATGATAATTTCCACCCTGCTCCGCCAAACCCTTCCCCTTGGACGGGGGTGGCGCTCCATAAAATGACGACGTGCAGTGATTTTTTGGAGACCTTCGAGACAGCGGTCCTGGGGCTGCCCCCGGCAGGAGGGTCGCAGGCGGTGGCAGAGAGAGTCATCCTGGAACAGATCGTAGGGGGTGTAGAGTTGTAGTGGAGTTCGAGAGAGAAAGTGACCGGAGCGGAAACATCCTAAATTTCAGCCTAGACAGGACTGGAGAACTTCTGACTTTCATCCTCAGCTCCATCGTCGACCTTCGTTGTGTACCCGACTGCCTGTTGTGTTGGACCTCACCATCAGACGAGCGGCTCACAGAAAAGTATCGTGCACCTTTAACACATTGATGCAAATTATAACAAGATAAGAGACATATGCCCGGAGACATATGCACAGTGACATATGCACAGTGACATGCCCGGAGACATATGCACAGTGACATGCCCGGAGACATATGCACAGTGACATGCCCGGAGACATATGCCCAGAGACAGATGCACAGTGACATGCCCGGAGACATATGCACAGTGACATGCCCGGAGACATATGCACAGTGACATGCCCGGAGACATATGCACAGTGACATGCCCGGAGACATATGCACAGTGACATATGCACAGTGACATGCCCGGAGACATATGCACAGTGACATGCCCGGAGACATATGCACAGTGACATGCCCGGAGACATATGCCCAGAGACAGATGAAGTTTATGTATCGACACAACACAGTAATTACCTTTTGATCTGCTCTTCTCCATTGTCCAGGCTCATGGCAGTTGACTCAGCCATCCCATGGTCTTCTGCTCCTATAAATAAAAAAACACAAGGGAGACATGTATAAGTACTAATCGAAAAAAAGTACTGCAAGTAGTAATCGAAAAACTACTGTAAGTAACATACATTAAAGAAATGTACATAAATGTGTCACTACTGTAAATGAATGGAGTTATATTCAATTTCTAATGGATGTTAACTAACAATGTTGAATAAAAAAACTAAAGAAGTTTATGTATCGAGACACAGTATTTACCTTTTGATCTGCTCTTCTCCATTGTCCAGGCAGTTGACTCAGCCATCCCATGGTCTTCTGCTCCTATAAATAAAAAACCACAAGGGAGACATGTATAAGTACTAATTGAAAAAAGTACTGCAAGTAACATACATATCAAATACCTTTCTCCACACATGCTAGCATGGATCTCTAGAAACTGTGGTGGGAATTTCACAAACAGACAGGACTTTCTGATGAAGATGGAACAGTTTGAATATTAGCAACTGTCCCAAACAGCTATCTGGAGCTCACTTTGACCTGCCTAAGATAATGATAATAAACAGTCACAAATATGCTGTGTTACAACTCACTGGACAATCAAAATGTAAAATAAGTTGCACTTGCACAATGCAACATCACACACACATTTCATAGCTACATTTACCTCAAAATCCTCTGCTGCCATCTCGGAATCCATGCAAGCTTTCTCCACCTGTAGCCTTGTACATAAGCCATCCTCCGGTCAGCTTCTGCATCTTCGGATAGACAATTTGTAGTAGTCCGAAGAACTAAAAGAACAATAACATGTGGTCTAAGTGGTGTCTACATGCTTGAAGAAAAGCCTAACACTAGAATAAAGTGGCATGTTTAAAAACTCTGTATGCAATACCTCTTCATGGTCCGTATCCTTGGACATGTTTAGAGTTCAAACTCTTCAGCTTGGGGTTGTCTCTGAATGAAGGTTTAACAAGAATGCATAACTAAAAGGCCTCCAGGTTTTAGTAGACGAGGTGCCACAGGTCTTTAGACTCTGGAACTCTCGCTTTCCAAGGTAACTTTTCCTTGTGGAAAAACCCAGGGAAAGAGCTAAATGATAATAAAGAAAATTAGATTAGTTTAAAACATGAACTAATAAAACTATCTTTAAATCAGTCAAATTCATTTTCACTCTGGGCCACATCAAAGGATCTTTAGTTAAACGGCGATATGGAAACGACGTGCATTGTGGGAGATGTAGTCTGTCGTCACTGCACAATGTAAAGTTTATCGACTATAATTTTAAAACGACCATGTGGCTGGCCACATAAAGTGAGGCGAGCCTCGAGTTCGACACCTATGCGTTAAAGAACATGAACAATGATATTCAATAAAAAAACTGGCCATGTTCTACAGAAGACATCTCTGTTCCTGCTTTCTTCCTGAGAGGTCCTCTGTGAGCACATGTATCAGGCTCTGTGCAGCTGAGGCCACCGAGAGGAAAACAAATCACGGAACACGTGCTAATAGCTTTAAGCTAGTTAACGCTAACTAGCACTATACTTAATTTCCGCTTTGGCATAAAACACATTTCAATAAATCTAGTTAATGCTTTGTAAGGCGTCCCTATGTTACAGTCGTCATTTTAACCTTTCTAGTATCTATACAAAACACGTTAAACGTCTTACCTGCCCGCTGGAGCCAGCAGCCCGACCAGGTGGAGCAGCCGCCATCGCAGAATCACGCTGCGTTCAAGGTGGCGTGCGGAAGTACGAAACGTCAGATGTTATAGCGGGATCCTTGAACGCCACAACCTGGCAAAGTGTGTTGCTCTTTGACTAAGATTCATGCAAAGTGTGGTCTAGAACAGCTTGAACATAACCGTGTTACTGCCAATCACGTGAATATGCTGTATGCAAAGGAGTGAGTCATAATGTTCGCAGAACCCACGTTTCTTGAAGGCAACGTTGAGGCAGGTGGTCAGCCTTCTTCGTTAAGCTGACAGTCATGATACCACGCCCCTGTAGTTGAAACCACGCCCCCCACACCACTGGCCAAAGGTCTGAACCTGAAAAAAAGATTGAAAGTAGAAAATATGCTACTGAAAAATGAAAAAATATATTTTATTCTAAAAAAAATAATAATAACTGAATCTAAATCATATTTAAACCAACAAAAACTTTTCATACACTTAATTTTATTTAAAATACATTGTTGAATTGTTCAATGTTCAAGACCAAAAACTTGAATTTTCAGGTTCAAAACTATTGGCCTGGATTTGGCTCCATGCGTCAGCCGCTCTGTTTAGCGCTCTATCGCGACGCTGTGAGCTCATTGGTCCGTGAGACAGGATGTGAAAAGGAGGGGGTCGACATGATGCAAAGAAGAGGCTCTTCAGACGGAGGCGCGCCTGTTTCGAGCTGGATGTTCTGACAAATAACTGATCTCAGTCGTATTTGACCTCCTAGAGAGAAGGAAGGAGCGGATCCAACAAGACCTTCAGGTTCAGGCAAATCACGAGAGAGGCGACAGCAGTTTGCAACCAGCATTTTATTACATGTCATCTTCGAGGGCGCTGGAGACGGACTGAATCAAACTGATCACACCGGATCGATGTTGCCCTGCCAATCACAAGTTCACAAGCATCCATTACAAATGCACAGCACGTACCAAATATATCACATTTGAATCGTTTCACGTAGTCATCCTGCAAACTTCTCATATCTTAAAATTAAAGAATCTCTAGAACATTTAGTAACCATTCAGTGCTCAGAGTTTAACACACGTTACATTTCCAATGACTTTATGAAAATGTTCATGACATCTGTGTTTACATTAAAAAAAGGAGAATAAAAAGCTGAAGTGGCGGAAAGATCAGTTATTAAAGATTGTTCTGAACCACGTGTAATCTATTATTCAGGTATCTGTGGGGCAGATTAACATCACTTTTCCAAAACTTTCTGGTTGTATTTATGCTTCCCAAACTTTTTCCAGGACTTTTCCAGGTTTTTCATGCACACTGAGCACCTGGACAGAAAGTCCTTAAAAAGGGCTCAGAATAAAAGATTTTACTGCTAAATGTTCTCGCATCTTGCGGCAGGTTATAGTCCGGGTAAGAGTGTCGGGTTACAGTTCATGGCAACCCTGAGTGGAATAAAGATTGTAGTGATAATTCTCATGATATATTCATAATAATTGTAATACTATTCAAATATGAGTAAACATTTTAATAATGTTAATGTATTAGTCATAATTGTAATAATAATAGTAATAATACATGTATTTATATAGCACCTTTAAAACCAGAGTTTACAAGGTGCTCTACATAGAAGCAAGATAAAAACATAACGTCAATACAAGTAAACATTTCAGAAAATACATGAGGCAAAGGAGACAATGCCATATAGGCAATGAACACAATATATAATTAATAATATTATATATAATTATATATATATATAAATTATAATTATTATGATTAATAATAATTTATAATAATAATAGTGTATATATAATAATTGTAATTATATTTAAATATAGTACACCTTTTTCATAATTTGAATGTATTATATGCTTTAGGGCGGGGCTACCTTGTGATTGACAGTATTCATTTAAATAATAAGTGGGGGGGCGGGGCTACCTTGTGATTGACAGTATTCATTTAAATAATAAGTGGGGGGGCGGGGCATCTGGTGTGAGGTCATTGTTGGTTCTGTGGGGCTGGAAACCCCCTTAGGGAACAGCCTTGGGAAACCCCCTTAGGGTTGGGCTTGTCAGTGATGGAATTCTGTGACATTCCAATCAAAGCCACTTGACTTTGTGACATCATCAGTGGCTTTGATGTGCACACTTATAGTCTACTGTGTACAAGAGAAAATTCTTCATTCTCAACACTTTTTTTTTTCAGTGTTTGATTCCCTACAGTGACCAACACCTATTTTACTGGACCACTAATATCTTCAAGAGAGGAAAGCCCAAGTCTTTAATAGACCGCGAATATTTTTCAAGTGACGCAGCCAAAGTATTCGCCGCAACTCTCCAATCTGCTAGGGTCATGTCTACAGATAGAGATAATAGCCAGAGAAACGGGGCTGGTCGACTTCAGGACCAATCTCAGAACACCCCATATGTAGAACAACTAGAATGGAGTCTTTTTTGTGCTAAAGATACAATCAGGTCTCTGACAAAGACGCTCCTGCAGATCAACAGCACACACATTAGTCTCAGTGAGAAAAGCCAGCTGGACAAATATGTCGCTCTTGAGCAGAAGAGCGTCCAGAAAGAAAAGAGCTTGCAGTCCATCATAAAGGATCTGGAGGGAAAGATCCGCAGTCTGAGTGAGACACTTGACCCCCTGGTGTTCAGTCGGAACAACAAGGTCTTGCAGGACAAATATGACGCTCTTGAGCAGAAAGAAAAGAGCTCGCAGTCCATCATAAATACTCTGCTCTCAGAACGCACAGCTCTGGAGGGAAAGATCCACAGTCTGAGTGAGACACTTGGCCCCCTGGTGTTCAGTCAGAGGAAGAAGGTCTGGCAGGACATGAGAGACGCCCTTGAAGGCAAGAGTGACGCCCTTGAAGGCAAGAGTGACGCCCTTGAAGGCAAGAGCTTACCAAAACTAAAGAGCTGCACAGAGGATTTGCTCTTAGAAAACACAACTGTGGAGGAAGATATCCACAGTGAGACACTTGGCCCCCTGGTGTTCAGTCAGAGGAAGAAGGTCTGGCAGGACATGAGAGACGCCCTTGAAGGCAAGAGAGACGCCCTTGAAGGCAAGAGAGACGCCCTTGAAGGCAAGAGTGACGCCCTTGAAGGCAAGAGTGACGCCCTTGAAGGCAAGAGTGACGCCCTTGAAGGCAAGAGCTTACTAAAAGAAAAGAGCTGCACAGAGGATTTGCTCTTAGAAACTACAACTGTGGAGGAAGATATCCAAGGTCCGTCTGAGAAACTTGACTCCGAAAGCCTGATGGTCCAATGCAACAAGGCTTGGCAGGACAAGTGTGAAAAGAGCTGGGAGTCACGCATGAAGGATTTGCTTTCAGATCGCAAATCTATGGAGGAAAGGTTGAGGGGGCAGCTCGCCGACACAGAAAGGTCGTGGGGATCCAGCATAAAGAATTTTCACTCACAACTCAGAGCTGCGGAGGATAGGTTGAATGAGCAGTTCAACAAAAACGAACAGTTGGAGCTGGAGAACCAATTACTTGTAGCAGAGGTCCAACAGCTTACAGATCAACGCAAGATCCTGGAGGACATCTGTCTCAGACTAAAGAAAAAGACTCTTGGCATCTTTGGGAGAAGGATGCAAGACAGAGACACTGAGTTGGACAAATTAAAAAGAAAGATGCAGCCGAGGGAAGGGTAAAAAGAGAGGGAGATGGCAAAATACAGTTGGAGGACACTGATTCTTCAGCTAGGTTGCACGCCTCTTCCTCCCTCACCTCCCCGTCCCTTCTCCCATAGGAGACTGCCCGGCTATGGTAGCCAATGTCGATGTGTCCTTGGGCAAGACACTTGACTCCAAATTGCGCCCGTAGTTGTGCCTACAGTGGATGAATGTGCTACCGTGACGGTATCTATATGACGGCTAAAAACAAGCGCTGTTCATTTACAATTCATCTAGGTTGGGTTTTTTATCCTGGTGCTCAGGATTTTCCCAAGAACAGCTCCCCGCCCGGACGGCGGTGGCTCCGCAGAACCCTTCCCCCTGGACGGGGGTGGCTCCGCCGAACGCATCCCCCTGGACGGGGGTGGCTCTGTTAATGATCATAGTAATATAAATGTTTATGGTATGCGGGTATGACATTTTACCTCAGGGTTTGACGCCCCTGCCATGCATAGTTGAAAACCACTGTCTTGCGGTACAGATTCTTGATAGAATCAAAGGCTAAGGGAGCAAACCCTAAACCGTGGCAGCACAGAGGGCGTTGATGAATGGAACTCCCGGCAACTTTCGGCCAGCCACTGCAGGGACTAATGGTTCACACCTGTCTTGACATGTTCTTGCCGGTGTGTCCGCAGGAGTAAAAGGGAAAATCTACAGAGCGATGATAAATTCCACCCTGCTCCGCCAAACCCTTCCCCTTGGACGGGGGTGGCTCTGTTAATGATCATAATAATATAAATGTTTTTGGTATGCGGGTATGACATTTTACCTCAGGGTTTGACGCCCCTGCCATGCATAGTTGAAAACCACTGTCTTGCGGTACAGATTCTTGATAGAATCAAAGGCTAAGGGAGCAAACCCTAAACCGTGGCAGCACAGAGGGCGTTGATGAATGGAACTCCCGGCATCTTTCGGCCAGCCACTGCAGGGACTAATGGTTCACACCTGTCTTGACATGTTCTTGCCGGTGTGTCCGCAGGAGTAAAAGGGAAAATCTACAGAGCGATGATAATTTCCACCCTGCTCCGCCAAACCCTTCCCCCTGGACGGGGGTGGCGCTCCATAAAATGACGACGTGCAGTGATTTTTTGGAGACCTTCGAGACAGCGGTCCTGGGGCTGCCCCCGGCAGGAGGGTCGCAGGCGGTGGCAGAGAGAGTCATCCTGGAACAGATCGTAGGGGGTGTAGAGTTGTAGTGGAGTTCGAGAGAGAAAGTGACCGGAGCGGAAACATCCTAAATTTCAGCCTAGACAGGACTGGAGAACTTCTGACTTTCATCCTCAGCTCCATCGTCGACCTTCGTTGTGTACCCGACTGCCTGTTGTGTTGGACCTCACCATCAGACGAGCGGCTCACAGAAAAGTATCGTGCGACTTTAACACATTGATGCAAATTATAACAAGATAAGAGACATATGCCCGGAGACATATGCACAGTGACATATGCACAGTGACATGCCCGGAGACATATGCACAGTGACATGCCCGGAGACATATGCACAGTGACATATGCACAGTGACATGCCCGGAGACATATGCACAGTGACATGCCCGGAGACATATGCACAGTGACATATGCACAGTGACATGCCCGGAGACATATGCACAGTGACATGCCCGGAGACATATGCACAGAGACATGCCCGGAGACATATGCCCAGAGACAGATGAAGTTTATGTATCGACACAACACAGTAATTACCTTTTGATCTGCTCTTCTCCATTGTCCAGGCTCATGGCAGTTGACTCAGCCATCCCATGGTCTTCTGCTCCTATGAATAAAAAAACACAAGGGAGACATGTATAAGTACTAATCGAAAAAAAGTACTGCAAGTAGTAATCGAAAAACTACTGTAAGTAACATACATTAAAGAAATGTACATAAATGTGTCACTACTGTAAATGAATGGAGTTATATTCAATTTCTAATGGATGTTAACTAACAATATTGAATAAAAAAAACTGAAGAAGTTTATGTATCGAGACACAGTATTTACCTTTTGATCTGCTCTTCTCCATTGTCCAGGCAGTTGACTCAGCCATCCCATGGTCTTCTGCTCCTATAAATAAAAAACCACAAGGGAGACATGTATAAGTACTAATTGAAAAAAGTACTGCAAGTAACATACATATCAAATACCTTTCTCCACACATGCTAGCATGGATCTCTAGAAACTGTGGTGGGAATTTCACAAAACAGACAGGACTTTCTGATTTAGATGGAACAGTTTGAATATTAGCAACTGTCCCAAACAGCTATCTGGAGCTCACTTTGACCTGCCTAAGATAATGATAATAAACAGTCACAAATATGCTGTGTTACAACTCACTGGACAATCAAAATGTAAAATAAGTTGCACTTGCACAATGCAACATCACACACACATTTCATAGCTACATTTACCTCAAAATCCTCTGCTGCCATCTCGGAATCCATGCAAGCTTTCTCCACCTGTAGCCTTGTACATAAGCCATCCTCCGGTCAGCTTCTGCATCTTCGGATAGACAATTTGTAGTAGTCCGAAGAACTAAAAGAACAATAACATGTGGTCTAAGTGGTGTCTACATGCTTGAAGAAAAGCCTAACACTAGAATAAAGTGGCATGTTTAAAAACTCTGTATGCAATACCTCTTCATGGTCCGTATCCTTGGACATGTTTAGAGTTCAAACTCTTCAGCTTGGGGTTGTCTCTGAATGAAGGTTTAACAAGAATGCATAACTAAAAGGCCTCCAGGTTTTAGTAGACGAGGTGCCACAGGTCTTTAGACTCTGGAACTCTCGCTTTCCAAGGTAACTTTTCCTTGTGGAAAAACCCAGGGAAAGAGCTAAATGATAAAGAAAATTAGATTAGTTTAAAACATGAACTAATAAAACTATCTTTAAATCAGTCAAATTCATTTTCACTCTGGGCCACATCAAAGGATCTTTAGTTAAACGGCGATATGGAAACGACGTGCATTGTGGGAGATGTAGTCTGTCGTCACTGCACAATGTAAAGTTTATCGACTATAATTTTAAAACGACCATGTGGCTGGCCACATAAAGTGAGGCGAGCCTCGAGTTCGACACCTATGCGTTAAAGAACATGAACAATGATATTCAATAAAAAACCTGGCCATGTTCTACAGAAGACATCTCTGTTCCTGCTTTCTTCCTGAGAGGTCCTCTGTGAGCACATGTATCAGGCTCTGTGCAGCTGAGGCCACCGAGAGGAAAACAAATCACGGAACACGTGCTAATAGCTTTAAGCTAGTTAACGCTAACTAGCACTATACTTAATTTCCGCTTTGGCATAAAACACATTTCAATAAATCTAGTTAATGCTTTGTAACGCGTCCCTATGTTACAGTCGTCATTTTAACCTTTCTAGTATCTATACAAAACACGTTAAACGTCTTACCTGCCCGCTGGAGCCAGCAGCCCGACCAGGTGGAGCAGCCGCCATCGCAGAATCACGCTGCGTTCAAGGTGGCGTGCGGAAGTACGAAACGTCAGATGTTATAGCGGGATCCTTGAACGCCACAACCTGGCAAAGTGTGTTGCTCTTTGACTAAGATTCATGCAAAGTGTGGTCTAGAACAGCTTGAACATAACCGTGTTACTGCCAATCACGTGAATATGCTGTATGCAAAGGAGTGAGTCATAATGTTCGCAGAACCCACGTTTCTTGAAGGCAACGTTGAGGCAGGTGGTCAGCCTTCTTCGTTAAGCTGACAGTCATGATACCACGCCCCTGTAGTTGAAACCACGCCCCCCACACCACTGGCCAAAGGTCTGAACCTGAAAAAAAGATTGAAAGTAGAAAATATGCTACTGAAAAATGAAAAAATATATTTTATTCTAAAAAAAATAATAATAACTGAATCTAAATCATATTTAAACCAACAAAAACTTTTCATACACTTAATTTTATTTAAAATACATTGTTGAATTGTTCAATGTTCAAGACCAAAAACTTGAATTTTCAGGTTCAAAACTATTGGCCTGGATTTGGCTCCATGCGTCAGCCGCTCTGTTTAGCGCTCTATCGCGACGCTGTGAGCTCATTGGTCCGTGAGACAGGATGTGAAAAGGAGGGGGTCGACATGATGCAAAGAAGAGGCTCTTCAGACGGAGGCGCGCCTGTTTCGAGCTGGATGTTCTGACAAATAACTGATCTCAGTCGTATTTGACCTCCTAGAGAGAAGGAAGGAGCGGATCCAACAAGACCTTCAGGTTCAGGCAAATCACGAGAGAGGCGACAGCAGTTTGCAACCAGCATTTTATTACATGTCATCTTCGAGGGCGCTGGAGACGGACTGAATCAAACTGATCACACCGGATCGATGTTGCCCTGCCAATCACAAGTTCACAAGCATCCATTAAAAATGCACAGCACGTACCAAATATATCACATTTGAATCGTTTCACGTAGTCATCCTGCAAACTTCTCATATCTTAAAATTAAAGAATCTCTAGAACATTTAGTAACCGTTCAGTGCTCAGAGTTTAACACACGTTACATTTCCAATGACTTTATGAAAATGTTCATGACATCTGTGTTTACATTAAAAAAAGGAGAATAAAAAGCTGAAGTGGCGGAAAGATCTGTTATTAAAGATTGTTCTGAACCACGTGTAATCTATTATTCAGGTATCTGTGGGGCAGATTAACATCACTTTTCCAAAACTTTCTGGTTGTATTTATGCTTCCCAAACTTTTTCCAGGACTTTTCCAGGTTTTTCATGCACACTGAGCACCTGGACAGAAAGTCCTTAAAAAGGGCTCAGAATAAAAGATTTTACTGCTAAATGTTCTCGCATCTTGCGGCAGGTTATAGTCCGGGTAAGAGTGTCGGGTTACAGTTCATGGCAACCCTGAGTGGAATAAAGATTGTAGTCATAATTCTCATGATATATTCATAATAATTGTAATACTATTCAAATATGAGTAAACATTTTAATAATGTTAATGTATTAGTCATAATTGTAATAATAATAGTAATAATAATAATACATGTATTTATATAGCACCTTTAAAACCAGAGTTTACAAGGTGCTCTACATAGAAGCAAGATAAAAACATAACGTCAATACAAGTAAACATTTCAGAAAATACATGAGGCAAAGGAGACAATGCCATATAGGCAATGAACACAATATATAATTAATATTATATATAATTATATATATATATAAATTATAATTATTATGATTAATAATAATAGTGTATATATAATAATTGTAATTATATTTAAATATAGTACACCTTTTTCATAATTTGAATGTATTATATGCTTTAGGGCGGGGCTACCTTGTGATTGACAGTATTCATTTAAATAATAAGTGGGGGGGCGGGGCTACCTTGTGATTGACAGTATTCATTTAAATAATAAGTGGGGGGGCGGGGCATCTGGTGTGAGGTCATTGTTGGTTCTGTGGTCCTGGAAACCCCCTTAGGGAACAGCCTTGGGAAACCCCCTTAGGGTTGGGCTTGTCAGTGATGGAATTCTGTGGCATTCCAATCAAAGCCACTTGACTTTGTGACATCATCAGTGGCTTTGATGTGCACACTTATAGTCTACTGTGTACAAGAGAAAATTCTTCATTCTCAACACTTTTTTTTTTCAGTGTTTCATTCCCTACAGTGACCAACACCTATTTTACTGGACCACTAATATCTTCAAGAGAGGAAAGCCCAAGTCTTTAATAGACCGCGAATATTTTTCAAGTGACGCAGCCAAAGTATTCGCCGCAACTCTCCAATCTGCTAGGGTCATGTCTACAGATAGAGATAATAGCCAGAGAAACGGGGCTGGTCGACTTCAGGACCAATCTCAGAACACCCCATATGTAGAACAACTAGAATGGAGTCTTTTTTGTGCTAAAGATACAATCAGGTCTCTGACAAAGACGCTCCTGCAGATCAACAGCACACACATTAGTCTCAGTGAGAAAAGCCAGCTGGACAAATATGTCGCTCTTGAGCAGAAGAGCGTCCAGAAAGAAAAGAGCTTGCAGTCCATCATAAAGGATCTGGAGGGAAAGATCCGCAGTCTGAGTGAGACACTTGACCCCCTGGTGTTCAGTCGGAACAACAAGGTCTTGCAGGACAAATATGACGCTCTTGAGCAGAAAGAAAAGAGCTCGCAGTCCATCATAAATACTCTGCTCTCAGAACGCACAGCTCTGGAGGGAAAGATCCACAGTCTGAGTGAGACACTTGGCCCCCTGGTGTTCAGTCAGAGGAAGAAGGTCTGGCAGGACATGAGAGACGCCCTTGAAGGCAAGAGTGACGCCCTTGAAGGCAAGAGTGACGCCCTTGAAGGCAAGAGCTTACCAAAACTAAAGAGCTGCACAGAGGATTTGCTCTTAGAAAACACAACTGTGGAGGAAGATATCCACAGTGAGACACTTGGCCCCCTGGTGTTCAGTCAGAGGAAGAAGGTCTGGCAGGACATGAGAGACGCCCTTGAAGGCAAGAGAGACGCCCTTGAAGGCAAGAGTGACGCCCTTGAAGGCAAGAGTGACGCCCTTGAAGGCAAGAGTGACGCCCTTGAAGGCAAGAGAGACGCCCTTGAAGGCAAGAGTGACGCCCTTGAAGGCAAGAGTGACGCCCTTGAAGGCAAGAGTGACGCCCTTGAAGGCAAGAGTGACGCCCTTGAAGGCAAGAGTGACGCCCTTGAAGGCAAGAGAGACGCCCTTGAAGGCAAGAGTGACGCCCTTGAAGGCAAGAGTGACGCCCTTGAAGGCAAGAGTGACGCCCTTGAAGGCAAGAGTGACGCCCTTGAAGGCAAGAGTGACGCCCTTGAAGGCAAGAGCTTACTAAAAGAAAAGAGCTGCACAGAGGATTTGCTCTTAGAAACCACAACTGTGGAGGAAGATATCCAAGGTCCGTCTGAGAAACTTGACTCCGAAAGCCTGATGGTCCAATGCAACAAGGCTTGGCAGGACAAGTGTGAAAAGAGCTGGGAGTCACGCATGAAGGATTTGCTTTCAGATCGCAAATCTATGGAGGAAAGGTTGAGGGGGCAGCTCGCCGACACAGAAAGGTCGTGGGGATCCAGCATAAAGAATTTTCACTCACAACTCAGAGCTGCGGAGGATAGGTTGAATGAGCAGTTCAACAAAAACGAACAGTTGGAGCTGGAGAACCAATTACTTGTAGCAGAGGTCCAACAGCTTACAGATCAACGCAAGATCCTGGAGGACATCTGTCTCAGACTAAAGAAAAAGACTCTTGGCATCTTTGGGAGAAGGATGCAAGACAGAGACACTGAGTTGGACAAATTAAAAAGAAAGATGCAGCCGAGGGAAGGGTAAAAAGAGAGGGAGATGGCAAAATACAGTTGGAGGACACTGATTCTTCAGCTAGGTTGCACGCCTCTTCCTCCCTCACCTCCCCGTCCCTTCTCCCATAGGAGACTGCCCGGCTCTGGTAGCCAATGTCGATGTGTCCTTGGGCAAGACACTTGACTCCAAATTGCGCCCGTAGTTGTGCCTACAGTGGATGAATGTGCTACCGTGACGGTATCTATGACGGCTAAAAACAAGCGCTGTTCATTTACAATTCATCTAGGTTGGGTTTTTTATCCTGGTGCTCAGGATTTTCCCAAGAACAGCTCCCCGCCCGGACGGCGGTGGCTCCGCAGAACCCTTCCCCCTGGACGGGGGTGGCTCCGCCGAACGCATCCCCCTGGACGGGGGTGGCTCTGTTAATGATCATAGTAATATAAATGTTTATGGTATGCGGGTATGACATTTTACCTCAGGGTTTGACGCCCCTGCCATGCATAGTTGAAAACCACTGTGTTGCGGTACAGATTCTTGATAGAATCAAAGGCTAAGGGAGCAAACCCTAAACCGTGGCAGCACAGAGGGCGTTGATGAATGGAACTCCCGGCAACTTTCGGCCAGCCACTGCAGGGACTAATGGTTCACACCTGTCTTGACATGTTCTTGCCGGTGTGTCCGCAGGAGTAAAAGGGAAAATCTACAGAGCGATGATAATTTCCACCCTGCTCCGCCAAACCCTTCCCCTTGGACGGGGGTGGCTCTGTTAATGATCATAATAATATAAATGTTTATGGTATGCGGGTATGACATTTTACCTCAGGGTTTGACGCCCCTGCCATGCATAGTTGAAAACCACTGTCTTGCGGTACAGATTCTTGATAGAATCAAAGGCTAAGGGAGCAAACCCTAAACCGTGGCAGCACAGAGGGCGTTGATGAATGGAACTCCCGGCAACTTTCGGCCAGCCACTGCAGGGACTAATGGTTCACACCTGTCTTGACATGTTCTTGCCGGTGTGTCCGCAGGAGTAAAAGGGAAAATCTACAGAGCGATGATAATTTCCACCCTGCTCCGCCAAACCCTTCCCCCTGGACGGGGGTGGCGCTCCATAAAATGACGACGTGCAGTGATTTTTTGGAGACCTTCGAGACAGCGGTCCTGGGGCTGCCCCCGGCAGGAGGGTCGCAGGCGGTGGCAGAGAGAGTCATCCTGGAACAGATCGTAGGGGGTGTAGAGTTGTAGTGGAGTTCGAGAGAGAAAGTGACCGGAGCGGAAACATCCTAAATTTCAGCCTAGACAGGACTGGAGAACTTCTGACTTTCATCCTCAGCTCCATCGTCGACCTTCGTTGTGTACCCGACTGCCTGTTGTGTTGGACCTCACCATCAGACGAGCGGCTCACAGAAAAGTATCGTGCACCTTTAACACATTGATGCAAATTATAACAAGATAAGAGACATATGCCCGGAGACATATGCACAGTGACATATGCACAGTGACATGCCCGGAGACATATGCACAGTGACATATGCACAGTGACATGCCCGGAGACATATGCACAGTGACATGCCCGGAGACATATGCACAGTGACATCTGCACAGTGACATGCCCGGAGACATATGCACAGTGACATGCCCGGAGACATATGCACAGTGACATGCCCGGAGACATATGCACAGTGACATGCCCGAAGACATATGCACAGTGACATATGCACAGTGACATGCCCGGAGACATATGCACAGTGACATGCCCGGAGACATATGCACAGTGACATGCCCGGAGACATATGCCCAGAGACAGATGAAGTTTATGTATCGACACAACACAGTAATTACCTTTTGATCTGCTCTTCTCCATTGTCCAGGCTCATGGCAGTTGACTCAGCCATCCCATGGTCTTCTGCTCCTATAAATAAAAAAACACAAGGGAGACATGTATAAGTACTAATCGAAAAAAAGTACTGCAAGTAGTAATCGAAAAACTACTGTAAGTAACATACATTAAAGAAATGTACATAAATGTGTCACTACTGTAAATGAATGGAGTTATATTCAATTTCTAATGGATGTTAACTAACAATGTTGAATAAAAAAAACTGAAGAAGTTTATGTATCGAGACACAGTATTTACCTTTTGATCTGCTCTTCTCCATTGTCCAGGCAGTTGACTCAGCCATCCCATGGTCTTCTGCTCCTATAAATAAAAAACCACAAGGGAGACATGTATAAGTACTAATTGAGAAAAAGTACTGCAAGTAACATACATATCAAATACCTTTCTCCACACATGCTAGCATGGATCTCTAGAAACTGTGGTGGGAATTTCACAAAACAGACAGGACTTTCTGATGAAGATGGAACAGTTTGAATATTAGCAACTGTCCCAAACAGCTATCTGGAGCTCACTTTGACCTGCCTAAGATAATGATAATAAACAGTCACAAATATGCTGTGTTACAACTCACTGGACAACAATCAAAATGTAAAATAAGTTGCACTTGCACAATGCAACGTCACACACACATTTCATAGCTACATTTACCTCAAAATCCTCTGCTGCCATCTCGGAATCCATGCAAGCTTTCTCCACCTGTAGCCTTGTACATAAGCCATCCTCCGGTCAGCTTCTGCATCTTCGGATAGACAATTTGTAGTAGTCCGAAGAACTAAAAGAACAATAACATGTGGTCTAAGTGGTGTCTACATGCTTGAAGAAAAGCCTAACACTAGAATAAAGTGGCATGTTTAAAAACTCTGTATGCAATACCTCTTCATGGTCCGTATCCTTGGACATGTTTAGAGTTCAAACTCTTCAGCTTGGGGTTGTCTCTGAATGACGGTTTAACAAGAATGCATAACTAAAAGGCCTCCAGGCTTTAGTAGACGAGGTGCCACAGGTCTTTAGACTCTGGAACTCTCGCTTTCCAAGGTAACTTTTCCTTGTGGAAAAACCCAGGGAAAGAGCTAAATGATAATAAAGAAAATTAGATTAGTTTAAAACATGAACTAATAAAACTATCTTTAAATCAGTCAAATTCATTTTCACTCTGGGCCACATCAAAGGATCTTTAGTTAAACGGCGATATGGAAACGACGTGCATTGTGGGAGATGTAGTCTGTCGTCACTGCACAATGTAAAGTTTATCGACTATAATTTTAAAACGACCATGTGGCTGGCCACATAAAGTGAGGCGAGCCTCGAGTTCGACACCTATGCGTTAAAGAACATGAACAATGATATTCAATAAAAAACCTGGCCATGTTCTACAGAAGACATCTCTGTTCCTGCTTTCTTCCTGAGAGGTCCTCTGTGAGCACATGTATCAGGCTCTGTGCAGCTGAGGCCACCGAGAGGAAAACAAATCACGGAACACGTGCTAATAGCTTTAAGCTAGTTAACGCTAACTAGCACTATACTTAATTTCCGCTTTGGCATAAAACACATTTCAATAAATCTAGTTAATGCTTTGTAACGCGTCCCTATGTTACAGTCGTCATTTTAACCTTTCTAGTATCTATACAAAACACGTTAAACGTCTTACCTGCCCGCTGGAGCCAGCAGCCCGACCAGGTGGAGCAGCCGCCATCGCAGAATCACGCTGCGTTCAAGGTGGCGTGCGGAAGTACGAAACGTCAGATGTTATAGCGGGATCCTTGAACGCCACAACCTGGCAAAGTGTGTTGCTCTTTGACTAAGATTCATGCAAAGTGTGGTCTAGAACAGCTTGAACATAACCGTGTTACTGCCAATCACGTGAATATGCTGTATGCAAAGTAGTGAGTCATAATGTTCGCAGAACCCACGTTTCTTGAAGGCAACGTTGAGGCAGGTGGTCAGCCTTCTTCGTTAAGCTGACAGTCATGATACCACGCCCCTGTAGTTGAAACCACGCCCCCCACACCACTGGCCAAAGGTCTGAACCTGAAAAAAAGATTGAAAGTAGAAAATATGCTACTGAAAAATGAAAAAATATATTTTATTCGAAAAAAAAATAATAACTGAATCTAAATTATATTTAAACCAACAAAACTTTTCATACACTTATTTTTATTTAAAATACATTGTTGAATTGTTCAATGTTCAAGACCAAAAACTTGAATTTTCAGGTTCAAAACTATTGGCCTGGATTTGGCTCCATGCGTCAGCCGCTCTGTTTAGCGCTCTATCGCGACGCTGTGAGCTCATTGGTCCGTGAGACAGGATGTGAAAAGGAGGGGGTCGACATGATGCAAAGAAGAGGCTCTTCAGACGGAGGCGCGCCTGTTTCGAGCTGGATGTTCTGACAAATAACTGATCTCAGTCGTATTTGACCTCCTAGAGAGAAGGAAGGAGCGGATCCAACAAGACCTTCAGGTTCAGGCAAATCACGAGAGAGGCGACAGCAGTTTGCAACCAGCATTTTATTACATGTCATCTTCGAGGGCGCTGGAGACGGACTGAATCAAACTGATCACACCGGATCGATGTTGCCCTGCCAATCACAAGTTCACAAGCATCCATTACAAATGCACAGCACGTACCAAATATATCACATTTGAATCGTTTCACGTAGTCATCCTGCAAACTTCTCATATCTTAAAATTAAAGAATCTCTAGAACATTTAGTAACCGTTCAGTGCTCAGAGTTTAACACACGTTACATTTCCAATGACTTTATGAAAATGTTCATGACATCTGTGTTTACATTAAAAAAAGGAGAATAAAAAGCTGAAGTGGCGGAAAGATCAGTTATTAAAGATTGTTCTGAACCACGTGTAATCTATTATTCAGGTATCTGTGGGGCAGATTAACATCACTTTTCCAAAACTTTCTGGTTGTATTTATGCTTCCCAAACTTTTTCCAGGACTTTTCCAGGTTTTTCATGCACACTGAGCACCTGGACAGAAAGTCCTTAAAAAGGGCTCAGAATAAAAGATTTTACTGCTAAATGTTCTCGCATCTTGCGGCAGGTTATAGTCCGGGTAAGAGTGTCGGGTTACAGTTCATGGCAACCCTGAGTGGAATAAAGATTGTAGTCATAATTCTCATGATATATTCATAATAATTGTAATACTATTCAAATATGAGTAAACATTTTAATAATGTTAATGTATTAGTCATAATTGTAATAATAATAGTAATAATACATGTATTTATATAGCACCTTTAAAACCAGAGTTTGCAAGGTGCTCTACATAGAAGCAAGATAAAAACATAACGTCAATACAAGTAAACATTTCAGAAAATACATGAGGCAAAGGAGACAATGCCATATAGGCAATGAACACAATATATAATTAATAATATTATATATAATTATATATATATATATAAATTATAATTATTATGATTAATAATAATTTATAATAATAATAGTGTATATATAATAATTGTAATTATATTTAAATATAGTACACCTTTTTCATAATTTGAATGTATTATATGCTTTAGGGCGGGGCTACCTTGTGATTGACAGTATTCATTTAAATAATAAGTGGGGGGGCGGGGCTACCTTGTGATTGACAGTATTCATTTAAATAATAAGTGGGGGGGCGGGGCATCTGGTGTGAGGTCATTGTTGGTTCTGTGGTCCTGGAAACCCCCTTAGGGAACAGCCTTGGGAAACCCCCTTAGGGTTGGGCTTGTCAGTGATGGAATTCTGTGGCATTCCAATCAAAGCCACTTGACTTTGTGACATCATCAGTGGCTTTGATGTGCACACTTATAGTCTACTGTGTACAAGAGAAAATTCTTCATTCTCAACACTTTTTTTTTTTCAGTGTTTCATTCCCTACAGTGACCAACACCTATTTTACTGGACCACTAATATCTTCAAGAGAGGAAAGCCCAAGTCTTTAATAGACCGCGAATATTTTTCAAGTGACGCAGCCAAAGTATTCGCCGCAACTCTCCAATCTGCTAGGGTCATGTCTACAGATAGAGATAATAGCCAGAGAAACGGGGCTGGTCGACTTCAGGACCAATCTCAGAACACCCCATATGTAGAACAACTAGAATGGAGTCTTTTTTGTGCTAAAGATACAATCAGGTCTCTGACAAAGACGCTCCTGCAGATCAACAGCACACACATTAGTCTCAGTGAGAAAAGCCAGCTGGACAAATATGTCGCTCTTGAGCAGAAGAGCGTCCAGAAAGAAAAGAGCTTGCAGTCCATCATAAAGGATCTGGAGGGAAAGATCCGCAGTCTGAGTGAGACACTTGACCCCCTGGTGTTCAGTCGGAACAACAAGGTCTTGCAGGACAAATATGACGCTCTTGAGCAGAAAGAAAAGAGCTCGCAGTCCATCATAAATACTCTGCTCTCAGAACGCACAGCTCTGGAGGGAAAGATCCACAGTCTGAGTGAGACACTTGGCCCCCTGGTGTTCAGTCAGAGGAAGAAGGTCTGGCAGGACATGAGAGACGCCCTTGAAGGCAAGAGTGACGCCCTTGAAGGCAAGAGTGACGCCCTTGAAGGCAAGAGCTTACCAAAACTAAAGAGCTGCACAGAGGATTTGCTCTTAGAAAACACAACTGTGGAGGAAGATATCCACAGTGAGACACTTGGCCCCCTGGTGTTCAGTCAGAGGAAGAAGGTCTGGCAGGACATGAGAGACGCCCTTGAAGGCAAGAGAGACGCCCTTGAAGGCAAGAGTGACGCCCTTGAAGGCAAGAGTGACGCCCTTGAAGGCAAGAGTGACGCCCTTGAAGGCAAGAGTGACGCCCTTGAAGGCAAGAGTGACGCCCTTGAAGGCAAGAGTGACGCCCTTGAAGGCAAGAGAGACGCCCTTGAAGGCAAGAGTGACGCCCTTGAAGGCAAGAGTGACGCCCTTGAAGGCAAGAGTGACGCCCTTGAAGGCAAGAGTGACGCCCTTGAAGGCAAGAGCTTACTAAAAGAAAAGAGCTGCACAGAGGATTTGCTCTTAGAAACTACAACTGTGGAGGAAGATATCCAAGGTCCGTCTGAGAAACTTGACTCCGAAAGCCTGATGGTCCAATGCAACAAGGCTTGGCAGGACAAGTGTGAAAAGAGCTGGGAGTCACGCATGAAGGATTTGCTTTCAGATCGCAAATCTATGGAGGAAAGGTTGAGGGGGCAGCTCGCCGACACAGAAAGGTCGTGGGGATCCAGCATAAAGAATTTTCACTCACAACTCAGAGCTGCGGAGGATAGGTTGAATGAGCAGTTCAACAAAAACGAACAGTTGGAGCTGGAGAACCAATTACTTGTAGCAGAGGTCCAACAGCTTACAGATCAACGCAAGATCCTGGAGGACATCTGTCTCAGACTAAAGAAAAAGACTCTTGGCATCTTTGGGAGAAGGATGCAAGACAGAGACACTGAGTTGGACAAATTAAAAAGAAAGATGCAGCCGAGGGAAGGGTAAAAAGAGAGGGAGATGGCAAAATACAGTTGGAGGACACTGATTCTTCAGCTAGGTTGCACGCCTCTTCCTCCCTCACCTCCCCGTCCCTTCTCCCATAGGAGACTGCCCGGCTCTGGTAGCCAATGTCGATGTGTCCTTGGGCAAGACACTTGACTCCAAATTGCGCCCGTAGTTGTGCCTACAGTGGATGAATGTGCTACCGTGACGGTATCTATGACGGCTAAAAACAAGCGCTGTTCATTTACAATTCATCTACGTTGGGTTTTTTATCCTGGTGCTCAGGATTTTCCCAAGAACAGCTCCCCGCCCGGACGGCGGTGGCTCCGCAGAACCCTTCCCCCTGGACGGGGGTGGCTCCGCCGAACGCATCCCCCTGGACGGGGGTGGCTCTGTTAATGATCATAGTAATATAAATGTTTATGGTATGCGGGTATGACATTTTACCTCAGGGTTTGACGCCCCTGCCATGCATAGTTGAAAACCACTGTCTTGCGGTACAGATTCTTGATAGAATCAAAGGCTAAGGGAGCAAACCCTAAACCGTGGCAGCACAG
This sequence comes from Cyclopterus lumpus, assembly GCF_009769545.1. Classification (NCBI taxonomy): domain Eukaryota; kingdom Metazoa; phylum Chordata; class Actinopteri; order Perciformes; family Cyclopteridae; genus Cyclopterus; species Cyclopterus lumpus. The sequence continues at coordinate 11,307,406 of NC_046990.1, read as the reverse complement.
AGGGCGTTGATGAATGGAACTTCCGGCAACTTTCGGCCAGCCACTGCAGGGACTAATGGTTCACACCTGTCTTGACATGTTCTTGCCGGTGTGTCCGCAGGAGTAAAAGGGAAAATCTACAGAGCGATGATAATTTCCACCCTGCTCCGCCAAACCCTTCCCCTTGGACGGGGGTGGCTCTGTTAATGATCATAATAATATAAATGTTTATGGTATGCGGGTATGACATTTTACCTCAGGGTTTGACGCCCCTGCCATGCATAGTTGAAAACCACTGTCTTGCGGTACAGATTCTTGATAGAATCAAAGGCTAAGGGAGCAAACCCTAAACCGTGGCAGCACAGAGGGCGTTGATGAATGGAACTCCCGGCAACTTTCGGCCAGCCACTGCAGGGACTAATGGTTCACACCTGTCTTGACATGTTCTTGCCGGTGTGTCCGCAGGAGTAAAAGGGAAAATCTACAGAGCGATGATAATTTCCACCCTGCTCCGCCAAACCCTTCCCCCTGGACGGGGGTGGCGCTCCATAAAATGACGACGTGCAGTGATTTTTTGGAGACCTTCAAGACAGCGGTCCTGGGGCTGCCCCCGGCAGGAGGGTCGCAGGCGGTGCCAGAGAGAGTCATCCTGGAACAGATCGTAGGGGGTGTAGAGTTGTAGTGGAGTTCGAGAGAGAAAGTGACCGGAGCGGAAACATCCTAAATTTCAGCCTAGACAGGACTGGAGAACTTCTGACTTTCATCCTCAGCTCCATCGTCGACCTTCGTTGTGTACCCGACTGCCTGTTGTGTTGGACCTCACCATCAGACGAGCGGCTCACAGAAAAGTATCGTGCACCTTTAACACATTGATGCAAATTATAACAAGATAAGAGACATATGCCCGGAGACATATGCACAGTGACATATGCACAGTGACATGCCCGGAGACATATGCACAGTGACATGCCCGGAGACATATGCACAGTGACATGCCCGGAGACATATGCACAGTGACATGCCCGGAGACATATGCACAGTGACATCTGCACAGTGACATGCCCGGAGACATATGCACAGTGACATGCCCGGAGACATATGCACAGTGACATGCCCGGAGACATATGCACAGTGACATGCCCGGAGACATATGCACAGTGACATCTGCACAGTGACATGCCCGGAGACATATGCACAGTGACATGCCCGGAGACATATGCACAGTGACATGCCCGGAGACATATGCACAGTGACATATGCACAGTGACATGCCCGGAGACATATGCACAGTGACATGCCCGGAGACATATGCACAGTGACATATGCACAGTGACATGCCCGGAGACATATGCACAGTGACATGCCCGGAGACATATGCACAGTGACATGCCCGGAGACATATGCCCAGAGACAGATGAAGTTTATGTATCGACACAACACAGTAATTACCTTTTGATCTGCTCTTCTCCATTGTCCAGGCTCATGGCAGTTGACTCAGCCATCCCATGGTCTTCTGCTCCTATAAATAAAAAAACACAAGGGAGACATGTATAAGTACTAATCGAAAAAAAGTACTGCAAGTAGTAATCGAAAAACTACTGTAAGTAACATACATTAAAGAAATGTACATAAATGTGTCACTACTGTAAATGAATGGAGTTATATTCAATTTCTAATGGATGTTAACTAACAATGTTGAATAAAAAAACTAAAGAAGTTTATGTATCGAGACACAGTATTTACCTTTTGATCTGCTCTTCTCCATTGTCCAGGCAGTTGACTCAGCCATCCCATGGTCTTCTGCTCCTATAAATAAAAAACCACAAGGGAGACATGTATAAGTACTAATTGAGAAAAAGTACTGCAAGTAACATACATATCAAATACCTTTCTCCACACATGCTAGCATGGATCTCTAGAAACTGTGGTGGGAATTTCACAAAACAGACAGGACTTTCTGATGAAGATGGAACAGTTTGAATATTAGCAACTGTCCCAAACAGCTATCTGGAGCTCACTTTGACCTGCCTAAGATAATGATAATAAACAGTCACAAATATGCTGTGTTACAACTCACTGGACAACAATCAAAATGTAAAATAAGTTGCACTTGCACAATGCAACGTCACACACACATTTCATAGCTACATTTACCTCAAAATCCTCTGCTGCCATCTCGGAATCCATGCAAGCTTTCTCCACCTGTAGCCTTGTACATAAGCCATCCTCCGGTCAGCTTCTGCATCTTCGGATAGACAATTTGTAGTAGTCCGAAGAACTAAAAGAACAATAACATGTGGTCTAAGTGGTGTCTACATGCTTGAAGAAAAGCCTAACACTAGAATAAAGTGGCATGTTTAAAAACTCTGTATGCAATACCTCTTCATGGTCCGTATCCTTGGACATGTTTAGAGTTCAAACTCTTCAGCTTGGGGTTGTCTCTGAATGAAGGTTTAACAAGAATGCATAACTAAAAGGCCTCCAGGTTTTAGTAGACGAGGTGCCACAGGTCTTTAGACTCTGGAACTCTCGCTTTCCAAGGTAACTTTTCCTTGTGGAAAAACCCAGGGAAAGAGCTAAATGATAATAAAGAAAATTAGATTAGTTTAAAACATGAACTAATAAAACTATCTTTAAATCAGTCAAATTCATTTTCACTCTGGGCCACATCAAAGGATCTTTAGTTAAACGGCGATATGGAAACGACGTGCATTGTGGGAGATGTAGTCTGTCGTCACTGCACAATGTAAAGTTTATCGACTATAATTTTAAAACGACCATGTGGCTGGCCACATAAAGTGAGGCGAGCCTCGAGTTCGACACCTATGCGTTAAAGAACATGAACAATGATATTCAATAAAAAAACTGTCCATGTTCTACAGAAGACATCTCTGTTCCTGCTTTCTTCCTGAGAGGTCCTCTGTGAGCACATGTATCAGGCTCTGTGCAGCTGAGGCCACCGAGAGGAAAACAAATCACGGAACACGTGCTAATAGCTTTAAGCTAGTTAACGCTAACTAGCACTATACTTAATTTCCGCTTTGGCATAAAACACATTTCAATAAATCTAGTTAATGCTTTGTAACGCGTCCCTATGTTACAGTCGTCATTTTAACCTTTCTAGTATCTATACAAAACACGTTAAACGTCTTACCTGCCCGCTGGAGCCAGCAGCCCGACCAGGTGGAGCAGCCGCCATCGCAGAATCACGCTGCGTTCAAGGTGGCGTGCGGAAGTACGAAACGTCAGATGTTATAGCGGGATCCTTGAACGCCACAACCTGGCAAAGTGTGTTGCTCTTTGACTAAGATTCATGCAAAGTGTGGTCTAGAACAGCTTGAACATAACCGTGTTACTGCCAATCACGTGAATATGCTGTATGCAAAGGAGTGAGTCATAATGTTCGCAGAACCCACGTTTCTTGAAGGCAACGTTGAGGCAGGTGGTCAGCCTTCTTCGTTAAGCTGACAGTCATGATACCACGCCCCTGTAGTTGAAACCACGCCCCCCACACCACTGGCCAAAGGTCTGAACCTGAAAAAAAGATTGAAAGTAGAAAATATGCTACTGAAAAATGAAAAAATATATTTGATTCTAAAAAAAATAATAATAACTGAATCTAAATCATATTTAAACCAACAAAAACTTTTCATACACTTAATTTTATTTAAAATACATTGTTGAATTGTTCAATGTTCAAGACCAAAAACTTGAATTTTCAGGTTCAAAACTATTGGCCTGGATTTGGCTCCATGCGTCAGCCGCTCTGTTTAGCGCTCTATCGCGACGCTGTGAGCTCATTGGTCCGTGAGACAGGATGTGAAAAGGAGGGGGTCGACATGATGCAAAGAAGAGGCTCTTCAGACGGAGGCGCGCCTGTTTCGAGCTGGATGTTCTGACAAATAACTGATCTCAGTCGTATTTGACCTCCTAGAGAGAAGGAAGGAGCGGATCCAACAAGACCTTCAGGTTCAGGCAAATCACGAGAGAGGCGACAGCAGTTTGCAACCAGCATTTTATTACATGTCATCTTCGAGGGCGCTGGAGACGGACTGAATCAAACTGATCACACCGGATCGATGTTGCCCTGCCAATCACAAGTTCACAAGCATCCATTAAAAATGCACAGCACGTACCAAATATATCACATTTGAATCGTTTCACGTAGTCATCCTGCAAACTTCTCATATCTTAAAATTAAAGAATCTCTAGAACATTTAGTAACCGTTCAGTGCTCAGAGTTTAACACACGTTACATTTCCAATGACTTTATGAAAATGTTCATGACATCTGTGTTTACATTAAAAAAAGGAGAATAAAAAGCTGAAGTGGCGGAAAGATCTGTTATTAAAGATTGTTCTGAACCACGTGTAATCTATTATTCAGGTATCTGTGGGGCAGATTAACATCACTTTTCCAAAACTTTCTGGTTGTATTTATGCTTCCCAAACTTTTTCCAGGACTTTTCCAGGTTTTTCATGCACACTGAGCACCTGGACAGAAAGTCCTTAAAAAAGGGCTCAGAATAAAAGATTTTACTGCTAAATGTTCTCGCATCTTGCGGCAGGTTATAGTCCGGGTAAGAGTGTCGGGTTACAGTTCATGGCAACCCTGAGTGGAATAAAGATTGTAGTCATAATTCTCATGATATATTCATAATAATTGTAATACTATTCAAATATGAGTAAACATTTTAATAATGTTAATGTATTAGTCATAATTGTAATAATAATAGTAATAATAATAATACATGTATTTATATAGCACCTTTAAAACCAGAGTTTACAAGGTGCTCTACATAGAAGCAAGATAAAAACATAACGTCAATACAAGTAAACATTTCAGAAAATACATGAGGCAAAGGAGACAATGCCATATAGGCAATGAACACAATATATAATTAATAATATTATATATAATTATATATATATATAAATTATAATTATTATGATTAATAATAATTTATAATAATAATAGTGTATATATAATAATTGTAATTATATTTAAATATAGTACACCTTTTTCATAATTTGAATGTATTATATGCTTTAGGGCGGGGCTACCTTGTGATTGACAGTATTCATTTAAATAATAAGTGGGGGGGCGGGGCTACCTTGTGATTGACAGTATTCATTTAAATAATAAGTGGGGGGGCGGGGCATCTGGTGTGAGGTCATTGTTGGTTCTGTGGGGCTGGAAACCCCCTTAGGGAACAGCCTTGGGAAACCCCCTTAGGGTTGGGCTTGTCAGTGATGGAATTCTGTGACATTCCAATCAAAGCCACTTGACTTTGTGACATCATCAGTGGCTTTGATGTGCACACTTATAGTCTACTGTGTACAAGAGAAAATTCTTCATTCTCAACACTTTTTTTTTTCAGTGTTTGATTCCCTACAGTGACCAACACCTATTTTACTGGACCACTAATATCTTCAAGAGAGGAAAGCCCAAGTCTTTAATAGACCGCGAATATTTTTCAAGTGACGCAGCCAAAGTATTCGCCGCAACTCTCCAATCTGCTAGGGTCATGTCTACAGATAGAGATAATAGCCAGAGAAACGGGGCTGGTCGACTTCAGGACCAATCTCAGAACACCCCATATGTAGAACAACTAGAATGGAGTCTTTTTTGTGCTAAAGATACAATCAGGTCTCTGACAAAGACGCTCCTGCAGATCAACAGCACACACATTAGTCTCAGTGAGAAAAGCCAGCTGGACAAATATGTCGCTCTTGAGCAGAAGAGCGTCCAGAAAGAAAAGAGCTTGCAGTCCATCATAAAGGATCTGGAGGGAAAGATCCGCAGTCTGAGTGAGACACTTGACCCCCTGGTGTTCAGTCGGAACAACAAGGTCTTGCAGGACAAATATGACGCTCTTGAGCAGAAAGAAAAGAGCTCGCAGTCCATCATAAATACTCTGCTCTCAGAACGCACAGCTCTGGAGGGAAAGATCCACAGTCTGAGTGAGACACTTGGCCCCCTGGTGTTCAGTCAGAGGAAGAAGGTCTGGCAGGACATGAGAGACGCCCTTGAAGGCAAGAGTGACGCCCTTGAAGGCAAGAGTGACGCCCTTGAAGGCAAGAGCTTACCAAAACTAAAGAGCTGCACAGAGGATTTGCTCTTAGAAAACACAACTGTGGAGGAAGATATCCACAGTGAGACACTTGGCCCCCTGGTGTTCAGTCAGAGGAAGAAGGTCTGGCAGGACATGAGAGACGCCCTTGAAGGCAAGAGTGACGCCCTTGAAGGCAAGAGAGACGCCCTTGAAGGCAAGAGTGACGCCCTTGAAGGCAAGAGTGACGCCCTTGAAGGCAAGAGCTTACTAAAAGAAAAGAGCTGCACAGAGGATTTGCTCTTAGAAACCACAACTGTGGAGGAAGATATCCAAGGTCCGTCTGAGAAACTTGACTCCGAAAGCCTGATGGTCCAATGCAACAAGGCTTGGCAGGACAAGTGTGAAAAGAGCTGGGAGTCACGCATGAAGGATTTGCTTTCAGATCGCAAATCTATGGAGGAAAGGTTGAGGGGGCAGCTCGCCGACACAGAAAGGTCGTGGGGATCCAGCATAAAGAATTTTCACTCACAACTCAGAGCTGCGGAGGATAGGTTGAATGAGCAGTTCAACAAAAACGAACAGTTGGAGCTGGAGAACCAATTACTTGTAGCAGAGGTCCAACAGCTTACAGATCAACGCAAGATCCTGGAGGACATCTGTCTCAGACTAAAGAAAAAGACTCTTGGCATCTTTGGGAGAAGGATGCAAGACAGAGACACTGAGTTGGACAAATTAAAAAGAAAGATGCAGCCGAGGGAAGGGTAAAAAGAGAGGGAGATGGCAAAATACAGTTGGAGGACACTGATTCTTCAGCTAGGTTGCACGCCTCTTCCTCCCTCACCTCCCCGTCCCTTCTCCCATAGGAGACTGCCCGGCTCTGGTAGCCAATGTCGATGTGTCCTTGGGCAAGACACTTGACTCCAAATTGCGCCCGTAGTTGTGCCTACAGTGGATGAATGTGCTACCGTGACGGTATCTATGACGGCTAAAAACAAGCGCTGTTCATTTACAATTCATCTAGGTTGGGTTTTTTATCCTGGTGCTCAGGATTTTCCCAAGAACAGCTCCCCGCCCGGACGGCGGTGGCTCCGCAGAACCCTTCCCCCTGGACGGGGGTGGCTCCGCCGAACGCATCCCCCTGGACGGGGGTGGCTCTGTTAATGATCATAGTAATATAAATGTTTATGGTATGCGGGTATGACATTTTACCTCAGGGTTTGACGCCCCTGCCATGCATAGTTGAAAACCACTGTGTTGCGGTACAGATTCTTGATAGAATCAAAGGCTAAGGGAGCAAACCCTAAACCGTGGCAGCACAGAGGGCGTTGATGAATGGAACTCCCGGCAACTTTCGGCCAGCCACTGCAGGGACTAATGGTTCACACCTGTCTTGACATGTTCTTGCCGGTGTGTCCGCAGGAGTAAAAGGGAAAATCTACAGAGCGATGATAATTTCCACCCTGCTCCGCCAAACCCTTCCCCCTGGACGGGGGTGGCTCTGTTAATGATCATAATAATATAAATGTTTATGGTATGCGGGTATGACATTTTACCTCAGGGTTTGACGCCCCTGCCATGCATAGTTGAAAACCACTGTGTTGCGGTACAGATTCTTGATAGAATCAAAGGCTAAGGGAGCAAACCCTAAACCGTGGCAGCACAGAGGGCGTTGATGAATGGAACTCCCGGCATCTTTCGGCCAGCCACTGCAGGGACTAATGGTTCACACCTGTCTTGACATGTTCTTGCCGGTGTGTCCGCAGGAGTAAAAGGGAAAATCTACAGAGCGATGATAATTTCCACCCTGCTCCGCCAAACCCTTCCCCCTGGACGGGGGTGGCGCTCCATAAAATGACGACGTGCAGTGATTTTTTGGAGACCTTCGAGACAGCGGTCCTGGGGCTGCCCCCGGCAGGAGGGTCGCAGGCGGTGGCAGAGAGAGTCATCCTGGAACAGATCGTAGGGGGTGTAGAGTTGTAGTGGAGTTCGAGAGAGAAAGTGACCGGAGCGGAAACATCCTAAATTTCAGCCTAGACAGGACTGGAGAACTTCTGACTTTCATCCTCAGCTCCATCGTCGACCTTCGTTGTGTACCCGACTGCCTGTTGTGTTGGACCTCACCATCAGACGAGCGGCTCACAGAAAAGTATCGTGCACCTTTAACACATTGATGCAAATTATAACAAGATAAGAGACATATGCCCGGAGACATATGCACAGTGACATATGCACAGTGACATGCCCGGAGACATATGCACAGTGACATGCCCGGAGACATATGCACAGTGACATGCCCGGAGACATATGCCCAGAGACAGATGCACAGTGACATGCCCGGAGACATATGCACAGTGACATGCCCGGAGACATATGCACAGTGACATGCCCGGAGACATATGCACAGTGACATGCCCGGAGACATATGCACAGTGACATATGCACAGTGACATGCCCGGAGACATATGCACAGTGACATGCCCGGAGACATATGCACAGTGACATATGCACAGTGACATGCCCGGAGACATATGCACAGTGACATGCCCGGAGACATATGCACAGTGACATGCCCGGAGACATATGCCCAGAGACAGATGAAGTTTATGTATCGACACAACACAGTAATTACCTTTTGATCTGCTCTTCTCCATTGTCCAGGCTCATGGCAGTTGACTCAGCCATCCCATGGTCTTCTGCTCCTATAAATAAAAAAACACAAGGGAGACATGTATAAGTACTAATCGAAAAAAAGTACTGCAAGTAGTAATCGAAAAACTACTGTAAGTAACATACATTAAAGAAATGTACATAAATGTGTCACTACTGTAAATGAATGGAGTTATATTCAATTTCTAATGGATGTTAACTAACAATGTTGAATAAAAAAAACTAAAGAAGTTTATGTATCGAGACACAGTATTTACCTTTTGATCTGCTCTTCTCCATTGTCCAGGCAGTTGACTCAGCCATCCCATGGTCTTCTGCTCCTATAAATAAAAAACCACAAGGGAGACATGTATAAGTACTAATTGAAAAAAGTACTGCAAGTAACATACATATCAAATACCTTTCTCCACACATGCTAGCATGGATCTCTAGAAACTGTGGTGGGAATTTCACAAACAGACAGGACTTTCTGATGAAGATGGAACAGTTTGAATATTAGCAACTGTCCCAAACAGCTATCTGGAGCTCACTTTGACCTGCCTAAGATAATGATAATAAACAGTCACAAATATGCTGTGTTACAACTCACTGGACAATCAAAATGTAAAATAAGTTGCAGTTGCACAATGCAACATCACACACACATTTCATAGCTACATTTACCTCAAAATCCTCTGCTGCCATCTCGGAATCCATGCAAGCTTTCTCCACCTGTAGCCTTGTACATAAGCCATCCTCCGGTCAGCTTCTGCATCTTCGGATAGACAATTTGTAGTAGTCCGAAGAACTAAAAGAACAATAACATGTGGTCTAAGTGGTGTCTACATGCTTGAAGAAAAGCCTAACACTAGAATAAAGTGGCATGTTTAAAAACTCTGTATGCAATACCTCTTCATGGTCCGTATCCTTGGACATGTTTAGAGTTCAAACTCTTCAGCTTGGGGTTGTCTCTGAATGAAGGTTTAACAAGAATGCATAACTAAAAGGCCTCCAGGTTTTAGTAGACGAGGTGCCACAGGTCTTTAGACTCTGGAACTCTCGCTTTCCAAGGTAACTTTTCCTTGTGGAAAAACCCAGGGAAAGAGCTAAATGATAAAGAAAATTAGATTAGTTTAAAACATGAACTAATAAAACTATCTTTAAATCAGTCAAACTCATTTTCACTCTGGGCCACATCAAAGGATCTTTAGTTAAACGGCGATATGGAAACGACGTGCATTGTGGGAGATGTAGTCTGTCGTCACTGCACAATGTAAAGTTTATCGACTATAATTTTAAAACGACCATGTGGCTGGCCACATAAAGTGAGGCGAGCCTCGAGTTCGACACCTATGCGTTAAAGAACATGAACAATGATATTCAATAAAAAACCTGGCCATGTTCTACAGAAGACATCTCTGTTCCTGCTTTCTTCCTGAGAGGTCCTCTGTGAGCACATGTATCAGGCTCTGTGCAGCTGAGGCCACCGAGAGGAAAACAAATCACGGAACACGTGCTAATAGCTTTAAGCTAGTTAACGCTAACTAGCACTATACTTAATTTCCGCTTTGGCATAAAACACATTTCAATAAATCTAGTTAATGCTTTGTAACGCGTCCCTATGTTACAGTCGTCATTTTAACCTTTCTAGTATCTATACAAAACACGTTAAACGTCTTACCTGCCCGCTGGAGCCAGCAGCCCGACCAGGTGGAGCAGCCGCCATCGCAGAATCACGCTGCGTTCAAGGTGGCGTGCGGAAGTACGAAACGTCAGATGTTATAGCGGGATCCTTGAACGCCACAACCTGGCAAAGTGTGTTGCTCTTTGACTAAGATTCATGCAAAGTGTGGTCTAGAACAGCTTGAACATAACCGTGTTACTGCCAATCACGTGAATATGCTGTATGCAAAGGAGTGAGTCATAATGTTCGCAGAACCCACGTTTCTTGAAGGCAACGTTGAGGCAGGTGGTCAGCCTTCTTCGTTAAGCTGACAGTCATGATACCACGCCCCTGTAGTTGAAACCACGCCCCCCACACCACTGGCCAAAGGTCTGAACCTGAAAAAAAGATTGAAAGTAGAAAATATGCTACTGAAAAATGAAAAAATATATTTTATTCTAAAAATAATAATAATAACTGAATCTAAATCATATTTAAACCAACAAAAACTTTTCATACACTTAATTTTATTTAAAATACATTGTTGAATTGTTCAAGACCAAAAACTTGAATTTTCAGGTTCAAAACTATTGGCCTGGATTTGGCTCCATGCGTCAGCCGCTCTGTTTAGCGCTCTATCGCGACGCTGTGAGCTCATTGGTCCGTGAGACAGGATGTGAAAAGGAGGGGGTCGACATGATGCAAAGAAGAGGCTCTTCAGACGGAGGCGCGCCTGTTTCGAGCTGGATGTTCTGACAAATAACTGATCTCAGTCGTATTTGACCTCCTAGAGAGAAGGAAGGAGCGGATCCAACAAGACCTTCAGGTTCAGGCAAATCACGAGAGAGGCGACAGCAGTTTGCAACCAGCATTTTATTACATGTCATCTTCGAGGGCGCTGGAGACGGACTGAATCAAACTGATCACACCGGATCGATGTTGCCCTGCCAATCACAAGTTCACAAGCATCCATTACAAATGCACAGCACGTACCAAATATATCACATTTGAATCGTTTCACGTAGTCATCCTGCAAACTTCTCATATCTTAAAATTAAAGAATCTCTAGAACATTTAGTAACCGTTCAGTGCTCAGAGTTTAACACACGTTACATTTCCAATGACTTTATGAAAATGTTCATGACATCTGTGTTTACATTAAAAAAAGGAGAATAAAAAGCTGAAGTGGCGGAAAGATCTGTTATTAAAGATTGTTCTGAACCACGTGTAATCTATTATTCAGGTATCTGTGGGGCAGATTAACATCACTTTTCCAAAACTTTCTGGTTGTATTTATGCTTCCCAAACTTTTTCCAGGACTTTTCCAGGTTTTTCATGCACACTGAGCACCTGGACAGAAAGTCCTTAAAAAGGGCTCAGAATAAAAGATTTTACTGCTAAATGTTCTCGCATCTTGCGGCAGGTTATAGTCCGGGTAAGAGTGTCGGGTTACAGTTCATGGCAACCCTGAGTGGAATAAAGATTGTAGTCATAATTCTCATGATATATTCATAATAATTGTAATACTATTCAAATATGAGTAAACATTTTAATAATGTTAATGTATTAGTCATAATTGTAATAATAATAGTAATAATAATAATACATGTATTTATATAGCACCTTTAAAACCAGAGTTTACAAGGTGCTCTACATAGAAGCAAGATAAAAACATAACGTCAATACAAGTAAACATTTCAGAAAATACATGAGGCAAAGGAGACAATGCCATATAGGCAATGAACACAATATATAATTAATAATATTATATATAATTATATATATATATAAATTATAATTATTATGATTAATAATAATTTATAATAATAATAGTGTATATATAATAATTGTAATTATATTTAAATATAGTACACCTTTTTCATAATTTGAATGTATTATATGCTTTAGGGCGGGGCTACCTTGTGATTGACAGTATTCATTTAAATAATAAGTGGGGGGGCGGGGCTACCTTGTGATTGACAGTATTCATTTAAATAATAAGTGGGGGGGCGGGGCATCTGGTGTGAGGTCATTGTTGGTTCTGTGGGGCTGGAAACCCCCTTAGGGAACAGCCTTGGGAAACCCCCTTAGGGTTGGGCTTGTCAGTGATGGAATTCTGTGACATTCCAATCAAAGCCACTTGACTTTGTGACATCATCAGTGGCTTTGATGTGCACACTTATAGTCTACTGTATACAAGAGAAAATTCTTCATTCTCAACACTTTTTTTTTTCAGTGTTTCATTCCCTACAGTGACCAACACCTATTTTACTGGACCACTAATATCTTCAAGAGAGGAAAGCCCAAGTCTTTAATAGACCGCGAATATTTTTCAAGTGACGCAGCCAAAGTATTCGCCGCAACTCTCCAATCTGCTAGGGTCATGTCTACAGATAGAGATAATAGCCAGAGAAACGGGGCTGGTCGACTTCAGGACCAATCTCAGAACACCCCATATGTAGAACAACTAGAATGGAGTCTTTTTTGTGCTAAAGATACAATCAGGTCTCTGACAAAGACGCTCCTGCAGATCAACAGCACACACATTAGTCTCAGTGAGAAAAGCCAGCTGGACAAATATGTCGCTCTTGAGCAGAAGAGCGTCCAGAAAGAAAAGAGCTTGCAGTCCATCATAAAGGATCTGGAGGGAAAGATCCGCAGTCTGAGTGAGACACTTGACCCCCTGGTGTTCAGTCGGAACAACAAGGTCTTGCAGGACAAATATGACGCTCTTGAGCAGAAAGAAAAGAGCTCGCAGTCCATCATAAATACTCTGCTCTCAGAACGCACAGCTCTGGAGGGAAAGATCCACAGTCTGAGTGAGACACTTGGCCCCCTGGTGTTCAGTCAGAGGAAGAAGGTCTGGCAGGACATGAGAGACGCCCTTGAAGGCAAGAGTGACGCCCTTGAAGGCAAGAGTGACGCCCTTGAAGGCAAGAGCTTACCAAAACTAAAGAGCTGCACAGAGGATTTGCTCTTAGAAAACACAACTGTGGAGGAAGATATCCACAGTGAGACACTTGGCCCCCTGGTGTTCAGTCAGAGGAAGAAGGTCTGGCAGGACATGAGAGACGCCCTTGAAGGCAAGAGAGACGCCCTTGAAGGCAAGAGTGACGCCCTTGAAGGCAAGAGTGACGCCCTTGAAGGCAAGAGAGACGCCCTTGAAGGCAAGAGAGACGCCCTTGAAGGCAAGAGTGACGCCCTTGAAGGCAAGAGAGACGCCCTTGAAGGCAAGAGTGACGCCCTTGAAGGCAAGAGTGACGCCCTTGAAGGCAAGAGTGACGCCCTTGAAGGCAAGAGTGACGCCCTTGAAGGCAAGAGCTTACTAAAAGAAAAGAGCTGCACAGAGGATTTGCTCTTAGAAACCACAACTGTGGAGGAAGATATCCAAGGTCCGTCTGAGAAACTTGACTCCGAAAGCCTGATGGTCCAATGCAACAAGGCTTGGCAGGACAAGTGTGAAAAGAGCTGGGAGTCACGCATGAAGGATTTGCTTTCAGATCGCAAATCTATGGAGGAAAGGTTGAGGGGGCAGCTCGCCGACACAGAAAGGTCGTGGGGATCCAGCATAAAGAATTTTCACTCACAACTCAGAGCTGCGGAGGATAGGTTGAATGAGCAGTTCAACAAAAACGAACAGTTGGAGCTGGAGAACCAATTACTTGTAGCAGAGGTCCAACAGCTTACAGATCAACGCAAGATCCTGGAGGACATCTGTCTCAGACTAAAGAAAAAGACTCTTGGCATCTTTGGGAGAAGGATGCAAGACAGAGACACTGAGTTGGACAAATTAAAAAGAAAGATGCAGCCGAGGGAAGGGTAAAAAGAGAGGGAGATGGCAAAATACAGTTGGAGGACACTGATTCTTCAGCTAGGTTGCACGCCTCTTCCTCCCTCACCTCCCCGTCCCTTCTCCCATAGGAGACTGCCCGGCTCTGGTAGCCAATGTCGATGTGTCCTTGGGCAAGACACTTGACTCCAAATTGCGCCCGTAGTTGTGCCTACAGTGGATGAATGTGCTACCGTGACGGTATCTATGACGGCTAAAAACAAGCGCTGTTCATTTACAATTCATCTAGGTTGGGTTTTTTATCCTGGTGCTCAGGATTTTCCCAAGAACAGCTCCCCGCCCGGACGGCGGTGGCTCCGCAGAACCCTTCCCCCTGGACGGGGGTGGCTCCGCCGAACGCATCCCCCTGGACGGGGGTGGCTCTGTTAATGATCATAGTAATATAAATGTTTATGGTATGCGGGTATGACATTTTACCTCAGGGTTTGACGCCCCTGCCATGCATAGTTGAAAACCACTGTGTTGCGGTACAGATTCTTGATAGAATCAAAGGCTAAGGGAGCAAACCCTAAACCGTGGCAGCACAGAGGGCGTTGATGAATGGAACTCCCGGCAACTTTCGGCCAGCCACTGCAGGGACTAATGGTTCACACCTGTCTTGACATGTTCTTGCCGGTGTGTCCGCAGGAGTAAAAGGGAAAATCTACAGAGCGATGATAATTTCCACCCTGCTCCGCCAAACCCTTCCCCTTGGACGGGGGTGGCTCTGTTAATGATCATAATAATATAAATGTTTATGGTATGCGGGTATGACATTTTACCTCAGGGTTTGACGCCCCTGCCATGCATAGTTGAAAACCACTGTCTTGCGGTACAGATTCTTGATAGAATCAAAGGCTAAGGGAGCAAACCCTAAACCGTGGCAGCACAGAGGGCGTTGATGAATGGAACTCCCGGCAACTTTCGGCCAGCCACTGCAGGGACTAATGGTTCACACCTGTCTTGACATGTTCTTGCCGGTGTGTCCGCAGGAGTAAAAGGGAAAATCTACAGAGCGATGATAATTTCCACCCTGCTCCGCCAAACCCTTCCCCCTGGACGGGGGTGGCGCTCCATAAAATGACGACGTGCAGTGATTTTTTGGAGACCTTCGAGACAGCGGTCCTGGGGCTGCCCCCGGCAGGAGGGTCGCAGGCGGTGGCAGAGAGAGTCATCCTGGAACAGATCGTAGGGGGTGTAGAGTTGTAGTGGAGTTCGAGAGAGAAAGTGACCGGAGCGGAAACATCCTAAATTTCAGCCTAGACAGGACTGGAGAACTTCTGACTTTCATCCTCAGCTCCATCGTCGACCTTCGTTGTGTACCCGACTGCCTGTTGTGTTGGACCTCACCATCAGACGAGCGGCTCACAGAAAAGTATCGTGCACCTTTAACACATTGATGCAAATTATAACAAGATAAGAGACATATGCCCGGAGACATATGCACAGTGACATATGCACAGTGACATGCCCGGAGACATATGCACAGTGACATATGCACAGTGACATGCCCGGAGACATATGCACAGTGACATGCCCGGAGACATATGCACAGTGACATATGCACAGTGACATGCCCGGAGACATATGCACAGTGACATGCCCGGAGACATATGCCCAGAGACAGATGAAGTTTATGTATCGACACAACACAGTAATTACCTTTTGATCTGCTCTTCTCCATTGTCCAGGCTCATGGCAGTTGACTCAGCCATCCCATGGTCTTCTGCTCCTATAAATAAAAAAACACAAGGGAGACATGTATAAGTACTAATCGAAAAAAAGTACTGCAAGTAGTAATCGAAAAACTACTGTAAGTAACATACATTAAAGAAATGTACATAAATGTGTCACTACTGTAAATGAATGGAGTTATATTCAATTTCTAATGGATGTTAACTAACAATGTTGAATAAAAAAAACTGAAGAAGTTTATGTATCGAGACACAGTATTTACCTTTTGATCTGCTCTTCTCCATTGTCCAGGCAGTTGACTCAGCCATCCCATGGTCTTCTGCTCCTATAAATAAAAAACCACAAGGGAGACATGTATAAGTACTAATTGAAAAAAGTACTGCAAGTAACATACATATCAAATACCTTTCTCCACACATGCTAGCATGGATCTCTAGAAACTGTGGTGGGAATTTCACAAAACAGACAGGACTTTCTGATGAAGATGGAACAGTTTGAATATTAGCAACTGTCCCAAACAGCTATCTGGAGCTCACTTTGACCTGCCTAAGATAATGATAATAAACAGTCACAAATATGCTGTGTTACAACTCACTGGACAACAATCAAAATGTAAAATAAGTTGCACTTGCACAATGCAACGTCACACACACATTTCATAGCTACATTTACCTCAAAATCCTCTGCTGCCATCTCGGAATCCATGCAAGCTTTCTCCACCTGTAGCCTTGTACATAAGCCATCCTCCGGTCAGCTTCTGCATCTTCGGATAGACAATTTGTAGTAGTCCGAAGAACTAAAAGAACAATAACATGTGGTCTAAGTGGTGTCTACATGCTTGAAGAAAAGCCTAACACTAGAATAAAGTGGCATGTTTAAAAACTCTGTATGCAATACCTCTTCATGGTCCGTATCCTTGGACATGTTTAGAGTTCAAACTCTTCAGCTTGGGGTTGTCTCTGAATGACGGTTTAACAAGAATGCATAACTAAAAGGCCTCCAGGCTTTAGTAGACGAGGTGCCACAGGTCTTTAGACTCTGGAACTCTCGCTTTCCAAGGTAACTTTTCCTTGTGGAAAAACCCAGGGAAAGAGCTAAATGATAATAAAGAAAATTAGATTAGTTTAAAACATGAACTAATAAAACTATCTTTAAATCAGTCAAACTCATTTTCACTCTGGGCCACATCAAAGGATCTTTAGTTAAACGGCGATATGGAAACGACGTGCATTGTGGGAGATGTAGTCTGTCGTCACTGCACAATGTAAAGTTTATCGACTATAATTTTAAAACGACCATGTGGCTGGCCACATAAAGTGAGGCGAGCCTCGAGTTCGACACCTATGCGTTAAAGAACATGAACAATGATATTCAATAAAAAAACTGGCCATGTTCTACAGAAGACATCTCTGTTCCTGCTTTCTTCCTGAGAGGTCCTCTGTGAGCACATGTATCAGGCTCTGTGCAGCTGAGGCCACCGAGAGGAAAACAAATCACGGAACACGTGCTAATAGCTTTAAGCTAGTTAACGCTAACTAGCACTATACTTAATTTCCGCTTTGGCATAAAACACATTTCAATAAATCTAGTTAATGCTTTGTAACGCGTCCCTATGTTACAGTCGTCATTTTAACCTTTCTAGTATCTATACAAAACACGTTAAACGTCTTACCTGCCCGCTGGAGCCAGCAGCCCGACCAGGTGGAGCAGCCGCCATCGCAGAATCACGCTGCGTTCAAGGTGGCGTGCGGAAGTACGAAACGTCAGATGTTATAGCGGGATCCTTGAACGCCACAACCTGGCAAAGTGTGTTGCTCTTTGACTAAGATTCATGCAAAGTGTGGTCTAGAACAGCTTGAACATAACCGTGTTACTGCCAATCACGTGAATATGCTGTATGCAAAGGAGTGAGTCATAATGTTCGCAGAACCCACGTTTCTTGAAGGCAACGTTGAGGCAGGTGGTCAGCCTTCTTCGTTAAGCTGACAGTCATGATACCACGCCCCTGTAGTTGAAACCACGCCCCCCACACCACTGGCCAAAGGTCTGAACCTGAAAAAAAGATTGAAAGTAGAAAATATGCTACTGAAAAATGAAAAAATATATT
This sequence comes from Cyclopterus lumpus, assembly GCF_009769545.1. Classification (NCBI taxonomy): domain Eukaryota; kingdom Metazoa; phylum Chordata; class Actinopteri; order Perciformes; family Cyclopteridae; genus Cyclopterus; species Cyclopterus lumpus. The sequence goes on along the minus strand of NC_046990.1, from coordinate 11,289,432 downwards.
TTATTCTAAAAATAATAATAATAACTGAATCTAAATCATATTTAAACCAACAAAAACTTTTCATACACTTAATTTTATTTAAAATACATTGTTGAATTGTTCAAGACCAAAAACTTGAATTTTCAGGTTCAAAACTATTGGCCTGGATTTGGCTCCATGCGTCAGCCGCTCTGTTTAGCGCTCTATCGCGACGCTGTGAGCTCATTGGTCCGTGAGACAGGATGTGAAAAGGAGGGGGTCGACATGATGCAAAGAAGAGGCTCTTCAGACGGAGGCGCGCCTGTTTCGAGCTGGATGTTCTGACAAATAACTGATCTCAGTCGTATTTGACCTCCTAGAGAGAAGGAAGGAGCGGATCCAACAAGACCTTCAGGTTCAGGCAAATCACGAGAGAGGCGACAGCAGTTTGCAACCAGCATTTTATTACATGTCATCTTCGAGGGCGCTGGAGACGGACTGAATCAAACTGATCACACCGGATCGATGTTGCCCTGCCAATCACAAGTTCACAAGCATCCATTACAAATGCACAGCACGTACCAAATATATCACATTTGAATCGTTTCACGTAGTCATCCTGCAAACTTCTCATATCTTAAAATTAAAGAATCTCTAGAACATTTAGTAACCGTTCAGTGCTCAGAGTTTAACACACGTTACATTTCCAATGACTTTATGAAAATGTTCATGACATCTGTGTTTACATTAAAAAAAGGAGAATAAAAAGCTGAAGTGGCGGAAAGATCAGTTATTAAAGATTGTTCTGAACCACGTGTAATCTATTATTCAGGTATCTGTGGGGCAGATTAACATCACTTTTCCAAAACTTTCTGGTTGTATTTATGCTTCCCAAACTTTTTCCAGGACTTTTCCAGGTTTTTCATGCACACTGAGCACCTGGACAGAAAGTCCTTAAAAAAGGGCTCAGAATAAAAGATTTTACTGCTAAATGTTCTCGCATCTTGCGGCAGGTTATAGTCCGGGTAAGAGTGTCGGGTTACAGTTCATGGCAACCCTGAGTGGAATAAAGATTGTAGTCATAATTCTCATGATATATTCATAATAATTGTAATACTATTCAAATATGAGTAAACATTTTAATAATGTTAATGTATTAGTCATAATTGTAATAATAATAGTAATAATAATAATACATGTATTTATATAGCACCTTTAAAACCAGAGTTTACAAGGTGCTCTACATAGAAGCAAGATAAAAACATAACGTCAATACAAGTAAACATTTCAGAAAATACATGAGGCAAAGGAGACAATGCCATATAGGCAATGAACACAATATATAATTAATATTATATATAATTATATATATATATAAATTATAATTATTATGATTAATAATAATAGTGTATATATAATAATTGTAATTATATTTAAATATAGTACACCTTTTTCATAATTTGAATGTATTATATGCTTTAGGGCGGGGCTACCTTGTGATTGACAGTATTCATTTAAATAATAAGTGGGGGGGCGGGGCTACCTTGTGATTGACAGTATTCATTTAAATAATAAGTGGGGGGGCGGGGCATCTGGTGTGAGGTCATTGTTGGTTCTGTGGGGCTGGAAACCCCCTTAGGGAACAGCCTTGGGAAACCCCCTTAGGGTTGGGCTTGTCAGTGATGGAATTCTGTGACATTCCAATCAAAGCCACTTGACTTTGTGACATCATCAGTGGCTTTGATGTGCACACTTATAGTCTACTGTATACAAGAGAAAATTCTTCATTCTCAACACTTTTTTTTTTCAGTGTTTCATTCCCTACAGTGACCAACACCTATTTTACTGGACCACTAATATCTTCAAGAGAGGAAAGCCCAAGTCTTTAATAGACCGCGAATATTTTTCAAGTGACGCAGCCAAAGTATTCGCCGCAACTCTCCAATCTGCTAGGGTCATGTCTACAGATAGAGATAATAGCCAGAGAAACGGGGCTGGTCGACTTCAGGACCAATCTCAGAACACCCCATATGTAGAACAACTAGAATGGAGTCTTTTTTGTGCTAAAGATACAATCAGGTCTCTGACAAAGACGCTCCTGCAGATCAACAGCACACACATTAGTCTCAGTGAGAAAAGCCAGCTGGACAAATATGTCGCTCTTGAGCAGAAGAGCGTCCAGAAAGAAAAGAGCTTGCAGTCCATCATAAAGGATCTGGAGGGAAAGATCCGCAGTCTGAGTGAGACACTTGACCCCCTGGTGTTCAGTCGGAACAACAAGGTCTTGCAGGACAAATATGACGCTCTTGAGCAGAAAGAAAAGAGCTCGCAGTCCATCATAAATACTCTGCTCTCAGAACGCACAGCTCTGGAGGGAAAGATCCACAGTCTGAGTGAGACACTTGGCCCCCTGGTGTTCAGTCAGAGGAAGAAGGTCTGGCAGGACATGAGAGACGCCCTTGAAGGCAAGAGTGACGCCCTTGAAGGCAAGAGTGACGCCCTTGAAGGCAAGAGTGACGCCCTTGAAGGCAAGAGCTTACCAAAACTAAAGAGCTGCACAGAGGATTTGCTCTTAGAAAACACAACTGTGGAGGAAGATATCCACAGTGAGACACTTGGCCCCCTGGTGTTCAGTCAGAGGAAGAAGGTCTGGCAGGACATGAGAGACGCCCTTGAAGGCAAGAGTGACGCCCTTGAAGGCAAGAGTGACGCCCTTGAAGGCAAGAGTGACGCCCTTGAAGGCAAGAGTGACGCCCTTGAAGGCAAGAGCTTACTAAAAGAAAAGAGCTGCACAGAGGATTTGCTCTTAGAAACCACAACTGTGGAGGAAGATATCCAAGGTCCGTCTGAGAAACTTGACTCCGAAAGCCTGATGGTCCAATGCAACAAGGCTTGGCAGGACAAGTGTGAAAAGAGCTGGGAGTCACGCATGAAGGATTTGCTTTCAGATCGCAAATCTATGGAGGAAAGGTTGAGGGGGCAGCTCGCCGACACAGAAAGGTCGTGGGGATCCAGCATAAAGAATTTTCACTCACAACTCAGAGCTGCGGAGGATAGGTTGAATGAGCAGTTCAACAAAAACGAACAGTTGGAGCTGGAGAACCAATTACTTGTAGCAGAGGTCCAACAGCTTACAGATCAACGCAAGATCCTGGAGGACATCTGTCTCAGACTAAAGAAAAAGACTCTTGGCATCTTTGGGAGAAGGATGCAAGACAGAGACACTGAGTTGGACAAATTAAAAAGAAAGATGCAGCCGAGGGAAGGGTAAAAAGAGAGGGAGATGGCAAAATACAGTTGGAGGACACTGATTCTTCAGCTAGGTTGCACGCCTCTTCCTCCCTCACCTCCCCGTCCCTTCTCCCATAGGAGACTGCCCGGCTCTGGTAGCCAATGTCGATGTGTCCTTGGGCAAGACACTTGACTCCAAATTGCGCCCGTAGTTGTGCCTACAGTGGATGAATGTGCTACCGTGACGGTATCTATATGACGGCTAAAAACAAGCGCTGTTCATTTACAATTCATCTACGTTGGGTTTTTTATCCTGGTGCTCAGGATTTTCCCAAGAACAGCTCCCCGCCCGGACGGCGGTGGCTCCGCAGAACCCTTCCCCCTGGACGGGGGTGGCTCCGCCGAACGCATCCCCCTGGACGGGGGTGGCTCTGTTAATGATCATAGTAATATAAATGTTTATGGTATGCGGGTATGACATTTTACCTCAGGGTTTGACGCCCCTGCCATGCATAGTTGAAAACCACTGTGTTGCGGTACAGATTCTTGATAGAATCAAAGGCTAAGGGAGCAAACCCTAAACCGTGGCAGCACAGAGGGCGTTGATGAATGGAACTCCCGGCAACTTTCGGCCAGCCACTGCAGGGACTAATGGTTCACACCTGTCTTGACATGTTCTTGCCGGTGTGTCCACAGGAGTAAAAGGGAAAATCTACAGAGCGATGATAATTTCCACCCTGCTCCGCCAAACCCTTCCCCTTGGACGGGGGTGGCTCTGTTAATGATCATAATAATATAAATGTTTATGGTATGCGGGTATGACATTTTACCTCAGGGTTTGACGCCCCTGCCATGCATAGTTGAAAACCACTGTCTTGCGGTACAGATTCTTGATAGAATCAAAGGCTAAGGGAGCAAACCCTAAACCGTGGCAGCACAGAGGGCGTTGATGAATGGAACTCCCGGCAACTTTCGGCCAGCCACTGCAGGGACTAATGGTTCACACCTGTCTTGACATGTTCTTGCCGGTGTGTCCGCAGGAGTAAAAGGGAAAATCTACAGAGCGATGATAATTTCCACCCTGCTCCGCCAAACCCTTCCCCCTGGACGGGGGTGGCGCTCCATAAAATGACGACGTGCAGTGATTTTTTGGAGACCTTCGAGACAGCGGTCCTGGGGCTGCCCCCGGCAGGAGGGTCGCAGGCGGTGGCAGAGAGAGTCATCCTGGAACAGATCGTAGGGGGTGTAGAGTTGTAGTGGAGTTCGAGAGAGAAAGTGACCGGAGCGGAAACATCCTAAATTTCAGCCTAGACAGGACTGGAGAACTTCTGACTTTCATCCTCAGCTCCATCGTCGACCTTCGTTGTGTACCCGACTGCCTGTTGTGTTGGACCTCACCATCAGACGAGCGGCTCACAGAAAAGTATCGTGCACCTTTAACACATTGATGCAAATTATAACAAGATAAGAGACATATGCCCGGAGACATATGCACAGTGACATATGCACAGTGACATGCCCGGAGACATATGCACAGTGACATGCCCGGAGACATATGCACAGTGACATGCCCGGAGACATATGCCCAGAGACAGATGCACAGTGACATGCCCGGAGACATATGCACAGTGACATGCCCGGAGACATATGCACAGTGACATGCCCGGAGACATATGCACAGTGACATGCCCGGAGACATATGCACAGTGACATATGCACAGTGACATGCCCGGAGACATATGCACAGTGACATGCCCGGAGACATATGCACAGTGACATGCCCGGAGACATATGCCCAGAGACAGATGAAGTTTATGTATCGACACAACACAGTAATTACCTTTTGATCTGCTCTTCTCCATTGTCCAGGCTCATGGCAGTTGACTCAGCCATCCCATGGTCTTCTGCTCCTATAAATAAAAAAACACAAGGGAGACATGTATAAGTACTAATCGAAAAAAAGTACTGCAAGTAGTAATCGAAAAACTACTGTAAGTAACATACATTAAAGAAATGTACATAAATGTGTCACTACTGTAAATGAATGGAGTTATATTCAATTTCTAATGGATGTTAACTAACAATGTTGAATAAAAAAACTAAAGAAGTTTATGTATCGAGACACAGTATTTACCTTTTGATCTGCTCTTCTCCATTGTCCAGGCAGTTGACTCAGCCATCCCATGGTCTTCTGCTCCTATAAATAAAAAACCACAAGGGAGACATGTATAAGTACTAATTGAAAAAAGTACTGCAAGTAACATACATATCAAATACCTTTCTCCACACATGCTAGCATGGATCTCTAGAAACTGTGGTGGGAATTTCACAAACAGACAGGACTTTCTGATGAAGATGGAACAGTTTGAATATTAGCAACTGTCCCAAACAGCTATCTGGAGCTCACTTTGACCTGCCTAAGATAATGATAATAAACAGTCACAAATATGCTGTGTTACAACTCACTGGACAATCAAAATGTAAAATAAGTTGCACTTGCACAATGCAACATCACACACACATTTCATAGCTACATTTACCTCAAAATCCTCTGCTGCCATCTCGGAATCCATGCAAGCTTTCTCCACCTGTAGCCTTGTACATAAGCCATCCTCCGGTCAGCTTCTGCATCTTCGGATAGACAATTTGTAGTAGTCCGAAGAACTAAAAGAACAATAACATGTGGTCTAAGTGGTGTCTACATGCTTGAAGAAAAGCCTAACACTAGAATAAAGTGGCATGTTTAAAAACTCTGTATGCAATACCTCTTCATGGTCCGTATCCTTGGACATGTTTAGAGTTCAAACTCTTCAGCTTGGGGTTGTCTCTGAATGAAGGTTTAACAAGAATGCATAACTAAAAGGCCTCCAGGTTTTAGTAGACGAGGTGCCACAGGTCTTTAGACTCTGGAACTCTCGCTTTCCAAGGTAACTTTTCCTTGTGGAAAAACCCAGGGAAAGAGCTAAATGATAATAAAGAAAATTAGATTAGTTTAAAACATGAACTAATAAAACTATCTTTAAATCAGTCAAATTCATTTTCACTCTGGGCCACATCAAAGGATCTTTAGTTAAACGGCGATATGGAAACGACGTGCATTGTGGGAGATGTAGTCTGTCGTCACTGCACAATGTAAAGTTTATCGACTATAATTTTAAAACGACCATGTGGCTGGCCACATAAAGTGAGGCGAGCCTCGAGTTCGACACCTATGCGTTAAAGAACATGAACAATGATATTCAATAAAAAAACTGGCCATGTTCTACAGAAGACATCTCTGTTCCTGCTTTCTTCCTGAGAGGTCCTCTGTGAGCACATGTATCAGGCTCTGTGCAGCTGAGGCCACCGAGAGGAAAACAAATCACGGAACACGTGCTAATAGCTTTAAGCTAGTTAACGCTAACTAGCACTATACTTAATTTCCGCTTTGGCATAAAACACATTTCAATAAATCTAGTTAATGCTTTGTAAGGCGTCCCTATGTTACAGTCGTCATTTTAACCTTTCTAGTATCTATACAAAACACGTTAAACGTCTTACCTGCCCGCTGGAGCCAGCAGCCCGACCAGGTGGAGCAGCCGCCATCGCAGAATCACGCTGCGTTCAAGGTGGCGTGCGGAAGTACGAAACGTCAGATGTTATAGCGGGATCCTTGAACGCCACAACCTGGCAAAGTGTGTTGCTCTTTGACTAAGATTCATGCAAAGTGTGGTCTAGAACAGCTTGAACATAACCGTGTTACTGCCAATCACGTGAATATGCTGTATGCAAAGGAGTGAGTCATAATGTTCGCAGAACCCACGTTTCTTGAAGGCAACGTTGAGGCAGGTGGTCAGCCTTCTTCGTTAAGCTGACAGTCATGATACCACGCCCCTGTAGTTGAAACCACGCCCCCCACACCACTGGCCAAAGGTCTGAACCTGAAAAAAAGATTGAAAGTAGAAAATATGCTACTGAAAAATGAAAAAATATATTTTATTCTAAAAATAATAATAATAACTGAATCTAAATCATATTTAAACCAACAAAAACTTTTCATACACTTAATTTTATTTAAAATACATTGTTGAATTGTTCAAGACCAAAAACTTGAATTTTCAGGTTCAAAACTATTGGCCTGGATTTGGCTCCATGCGTCAGCCGCTCTGTTTAGCGCTCTATAGCGACGCTGTGAGCTCATTGGTCCGTGAGACAGGATGTGAAAAGGAGGGGGTCGACATGATGCAAAGAAGAGGCTCTTCAGACGGAGGCGCGCCTGTTTCGAGCTGGATGTTCTGACAAATAACTGATCTCAGTCGTATTTGACCTCCTAGAGAGAAGGAAGGAGCGGATCCAACAAGACCTTCAGGTTCAGGCAAATCACGAGAGAGGCGACAGCAGTTTGCAACCAGCATTTTATTACATGTCATCTTCGAGGGCGCTGGAGACGGACTGAATCAAACTGATCACACCGGATCGATGTTGCCCTGCCAATCACAAGTTCACAAGCATCCATTACAAATGCACAGCACGTACCAAATATATCACATTTGAATCGTTTCACGTAGTCATCCTGCAAACTTCTCATATCTTAAAATTAAAGAATCTCTAGAACATTTAGTAACCGTTCAGTGCTCAGAGTTTAACACACGTTACATTTCCAATGACTTTATGAAAATGTTCATGACATCTGTGTTTACATTAAAAAAAGGAGAATAAAAAGCTGAAGTGGCGGAAAGATCAGTTATTAAAGATTGTTCTGAACCACGTGTAATCTATTATTCAGGTATCTGTGGGGCAGATTAACATCACTTTTCCAAAACTTTCTGGTTGTATTTATGCTTCCCAAACTTTTTCCAGGACTTTTCCAGGTTTTTCATGCACACTGAGCACCTGGACAGAAAGTCCTTAAAAAAGGGCTCAGAATAAAAGATTTTACTGCTAAATGTTCTCGCATCTTGCGGCAGGTTATAGTCCGGGTAAGAGTGTCGGGTTACAGTTCATGGCAACCCTGAGTGGAATAAAGATTGTAGTCATAATTCTCATGATATATTCATAATAATTGTAATACTATTCAAATATGAGTAAACATTTTAATAATGTTAATGTATTAGTCATAATTGTAATAATAATAGTAATAATAATAATACATGTATTTATATAGCACCTTTAAAACCAGAGTTTACAAGGTGCTCTACATAGAAGCAAGATAAAAACATAACGTCAATACAAGTAAACATTTCAGAAAATACATGAGGCAAAGGAGACAATGCCATATAGGCAATGAACACAATATATAATTAATATTCTATATAATTATATATATATATAAATTATAATTATGATTAATAATAATAGTGTATATATAATAATTGTAATTATATTTAAATATAGTACACCTTTTTCATAATTTGAATGTATTATATGCTTTAGGGCGGGGCTACCTTGTGATTGACAGTATTCATTTAAATAATAAGTGGGGGGCGGGGCTACCTTGTGATTGACAGTATTCATTTAAATAATAAGTGGGGGGGCGGGGCATCTGGTGTGAGGTCATTGTTGGTTCTGTGGGGCTGGAAACCGCCTTAGGGAACAGCCTTGGGAAACCCCCTTAGGGTTGGGCTTGTCAGTGATGGAATTCTGTGACATTCCAATCAAAGCCACTTGACTTTGTGACATCATCAGTGGCTTTGATGTGCACACTTATAGTCTACTGTGTACAAGAGAAAATTCTTCATTCTCAACACTTTTTTTTTTCAGTGTTTGATTCCCTACAGTGACCAACACCTATTTTACTGGACCACTAATATCTTCAAGAGAGGAAAGCCCAAGTCTTTAATAGACCGCGAATATTTTTCAAGTGACGCAGCCAAAGTATTCGCCGCAACTCTCCAATCTGCTAGGGTCATGTCTACAGATAGAGATAATAGCCAGAGAAACGGGGCTGGTCGACTTCAGGACCAATCTCAGAACACCCCATATGTAGAACAACTAGAATGGAGTCTTTTTTGTGCTAAAGATACAATCAGGTCTCTGACAAAGACGCTCCTGCAGATCAACAGCACACACATTAGTCTCAGTGAGAAAAGCCAGCTGGACAAATATGTCGCTCTTGAGCAGAAGAGCGTCCAGAAAGAAAAGAGCTTGCAGTCCATCATAAAGGATCTGGAGGGAAAGATCCGCAGTCTGAGTGAGACACTTGACCCCCTGGTGTTCAGTCGGAACAACAAGGTCTTGCAGGACAAATATGACGCTCTTGAGCAGAAAGAAAAGAGCTCGCAGTCCATCATAAATACTCTGCTCTCAGAACGCACAGCTCTGGAGGGAAAGATCCACAGTCTGAGTGAGACACTTGGCCCCCTGGTGTTCAGTCAGAGGAAGAAGGTCTGGCAGGACATGAGAGACGCCCTTGAAGGCAAGAGTGACGCCCTTGAAGGCAAGAGTGACGCCCTTGAAGGCAAGAGCTTACCAAAACTAAAGAGCTGCACAGAGGATTTGCTCTTAGAAAACACAACTGTGGAGGAAGATATCCACAGTGAGACACTTGGCCCCCTGGTGTTCAGTCAGAGGAAGAAGGTCTGGCAGGACATGAGAGACGCCCTTGAAGGCAAGAGAGACGCCCTTGAAGGCAAGAGTGACGCCCTTGAAGGCAAGAGTGACGCCCTTGAAGGCAAGAGAGACGCCCTTGAAGGCAAGAGAGACGCCCTTGAAGGCAAGAGTGACGCCCTTGAAGGCAAGAGTGACGCCCTTGAAGGCAAGAGCTTACTAAAAGAAAAGAGCTGCACAGAGGATTTGCTCTTAGAAACTACAACTGTGGAGGAAGATATCCAAGGTCCGTCTGAGAAACTTGACTCCGAAAGCCTGATGGTCCAATGCAACAAGGCTTGGCAGGACAAGTGTGAAAAGAGCTGGGAGTCACGCATGAAGGATTTGCTTTCAGATCGCAAATCTATGGAGGAAAGGTTGAGGGGGCAGCTCGCCGACACAGAAAGGTCGTGGGGATCCAGCATAAAGAATTTTCACTCACAACTCAGAGCTGCGGAGGATAGGTTGAATGAGCAGTTCAACAAAAACGAACAGTTGGAGCTGGAGAACCAATTACTTGTAGCAGAGGTCCAACAGCTTACAGATCAACGCAAGATCCTGGAGGACATCTGTCTCAGACTAAAGAAAAAGACTCTTGGCATCTTTGGGAGAAGGATGCAAGACAGAGACACTGAGTTGGACAAATTAAAAAGAAAGATGCAGCCGAGGGAAGGGTAAAAAGAGAGGGAGATGGCAAAATACAGTTGGAGGACACTGATTCTTCAGCTAGGTTGCACGCCTCTTCCTCCCTCACCTCCCCGTCCCTTCTCCCATAGGAGACTGCCCGGCTCTGGTAGCCAATGTCGATGTGTCCTTGGGCAAGACACTTGACTCCAAATTGCGCCCGTAGTTGTGCCTACAGTGGATGAATGTGCTACCGTGACGGTATCTATGACGGCTAAAAACAAGCGCTGTTCATTTACAATTCATCTACGTTGGGTTTTTTATCCTGGTGCTCAGGATTTTCCCAAGAACAGCTCCCCGCCCGGACGGCGGTGGCTCCGCAGAACCCTTCCCCCTGGACGGGGGTGGCTCCGCCGAACGCATCCCCCTGGACGGGGGTGGCTCTGTTAATGATCATAATAATATAAATGTTTATGGTATGCGGGTATGACATTTTACCTCAGGGTTTGACGCCCCTGCCATGCATAGTTGAAAACCACTGTGTTGCGGTACAGATTCTTGATAGAATCAAAGGCTAAGGGAGCAAACCCTAAACCGTGGCAGCACAGAGGGCGTTGATGAATGGAACTCCCGGCAACTTTCGGCCAGCCACTGCAGGGACTAATGGTTCACACCTGTCTTGACATGTTCTTGCCGGTGTGTCCGCAGGAGTAAAAGGGAAAATCTACAGAGCGATGATAATTTCCACCCTGCTCCGCCAAACCCTTCCCCTTGGACGGGGGTGGCTCTGTTAATGATCATAATAATACAAATGTTTATGGTATGCGGGTATGACATTTTACCTCAGGGTTTGACGCCCCTGCCATGCATAGTTGAAAACCACTGTCTTGCGGTACAGATTCTTGATAGAATCAAAGGCTAAGGGAGCAAACCCTAAACCGTGGCAGCACAGAGGGCGTTGATGAATGGAACTCCCGGCAACTTTCGGCCAGCCACTGCAGGGACTAATGGTTCACACCTGTCTTGACATGTTCTTGCCGGTGTGTCCGCAGGAGTAAAAGGGAAAATCTACAGAGCGATGATAATTTCCACCCTGCTCCGCCAAACCCTTCCCCCTGGACGGGGGTGGCGCTCCATAAAATGACGACGTGCAGTGATTTTTTGGAGACCTTCGAGACAGCGGTCCTGGGGCTGCCCCCGGCAGGAGGGTCGCAGGCGGTGGCAGAGAGAGTCATCCTGGAACAGATCGTAGGGGGTGTAGAGTTGTAGTGGAGTTCGAGAGAGAAAGTGACCGGAGCGGAAACATCCTAAATTTCAGCCTAGACAGGACTGGAGAACTTCTGACTTTCATCCTCAGCTCCATCGTCGACCTTCGTTGTGTACCCGACTGCCTGTTGTGTTGGACCTCACCATCAGACGAGCGGCTCACAGAAAAGTATCGTGCACCTTTAACACATTGATGCAAATTATAACAAGATAAGAGACATATGCCCGGAGACATATGCACAGTGACATATGCACAGTGACATGCCCGGAGACATATGCACAGTGACATGCCCGGAGACATATGCCCAGAGACAGATGAAGTTTATGTATCGACACAACACAGTAATTACCTTTTGATCTGCTCTTCTCCATTGTCCAGGCTCATGGCAGTTGACTCAGCCATCCCATGGTCTTCTGCTCCTATAAATAAAAAAACACAAGGGAGACATGTATAAGTACTAATCGAAAAAAAGTACTGCAAGTAGTAATCGAAAAACTACTGTAAGTAACATACATTAAAGAAATGTACATAAATGTGTCACTACTGTAAATGAATGGAGTTATATTCAATTTCTAATGGATGTTAACTAACAATGTTGAATAAAAAAAACTGAAGAAGTTTATGTATCGAGACACAGTATTTACCTTTTGATCTGCTCTTCTCCATTGTCCAGGCAGTTGACTCAGCCATCCCATGGTCTTCTGCTCCTATAAATAAAAAACCACAAGGGAGACATGTATAAGTACTAATTGAAAAAAGTACTGCAAGTAACATACATATCAAACACCTTTCTCCACACATGCTAGCATGGATCTCTAGAAACTGTGGTGGGAATTTCACAAAACAGACAGGACTTTCTGATGAAGATGGAACAGTTTGAATATTAGCAACTGTCCCAAACAGCTATCTGGAGCTCACTTTGACCTGCCTAAGATAATGATAATAAACAGTCACAAATATGCTGTGTTACAACTCACTGGACAACAATCAAAATGTAAAATAAGTTGCACTTGCACAATGCAACGTCACACACACATTTCATAGCTACATTTACCTCAAAATCCTCTGCTGCCATCTCGGAATCCATGCAAGCTTTCTCCACCTGTAGCCTTGTACATAAGCCATCCTCCGGTCAGCTTCTGCATCTTCGGATAGACAATTTGTAGTAGTCCGAAGAACTAAAAGAACAATAACATGTGGTCTAAGTGGTGTCTACATGCTTGAAGAAAAGCCTAACACTAGAATAAAGTGGCATGTTTAAAAACTCTGTATGCAATACCTCTTCATGGTCCGTATCCTTGGACATGTTTAGAGTTCAAACTCTTCAGCTTGGGGTTGTCTCTGAATGAAGGTTTAACAAGAATGCATAACTAAAAGGCCTCCAGGTTTTAGTAGACGAGGTGCCACAGGTCTTTAGACTCTGGAACTCTCGCTTTCCAAGGTAACTTTTCCTTGTGGAAAAACCCAGGGAAAGAGCTAAATGATAATAAAGAAAATTAGATTAGTTTAAAACATGAACTAATAAAACTATCTTTAAATCAGTCAAATTCATTTTCACTCTGGGCCACATCAAAGGATCTTTAGTTAAACGGCGATATGGAAACGACGTGCATTGTGGGAGATGTAGTCTGTCGTCACTGCACAATGTAAAGTTTATCGACTATAATTTTAAAACGACCATGTGGCTGGCCACATAAAGTGAGGCGAGCCTCGAGTTCGACACCTATGCGTTAAAGAACATGAACAATGATATTCAATAAAAAAACTGGCCATGTTCTACAGAAGACATCTCTGTTCCTGCTTTCTTCCTGAGAGGTCCTCTGTGAGCACATGTATCAGGCTCTGTGCAGCTGAGGCCACCGAGAGGAAAACAAATCACGGAACACGTGCTAATAGCTTTAAGCTAGTTAACGCTAACTAGCACTATACTTAATTTCCGCTTTGGCATAAAACACATTTCAATAAATCTAGTTAATGCTTTGTAACGCGTCCCTATGTTACAGTCGTCATTTTAACCTTTCTAGTATCTATACAAAACACGTTAAACGTCTTACCTGCCCGCTGGAGCCAGCAGCCCGACCAGGTGGAGCAGCCGCCATCGCAGAATCACGCTGCGTTCAAGGTGGCGTGCGGAAGTACGAAACGTCAGATGTTATAGCGGGATCCTTGAACGCCACAACCTGGCAAAGTGTGTTGCTCTTTGACTAAGATTCATGCAAAGTGTGGTCTAGAACAGCTTGAACATAACCGTGTTACTGCCAATCACGTGAATATGCTGTATGCAAAGGAGTGAGTCATAATGTTCGCAGAACCCACGTTTCTTGAAGGCAACGTTGAGGCAGGTGGTCAGCCTTCTTCGTTAAGCTGACAGTCATGATACCACGCCCCTGTAGTTGAAACCACGCCCCCCACACCACTGGCCAAAGGTCTGAACCTGAAAAAAAGATTGAAAGTAGAAAATATGCTACTGAAAAATGAAAAAATATATTTTATTCTAAAAATAATAATAATAACTGAATCTAAATCATATTTAAACCAACAAAAACTTTTCATACACTTAATTTTATTTAAAATACATTGTTGAATTGTTCAAGACCAAAAACTTGAATTTTCAGGTTCAAAACTATTGGCCTGGATTTGGCTCCATGCGTCAGCCGCTCTGTTTAGCGCTCTATCGCGACGCTGTGAGCTCATTGGTCCGTGAGACAGGATGTGAAAAGGAGGGGGTCGACATGATGCAAAGAAGAGGCTCTTCAGACGGAGGCGCGCCTGTTTCGAGCTGGATGTTCTGACAAATAACTGATCTCAGTCGTATTTGACCTCCTAGAGAGAAGGAAGGAGCGGATCCAACAAGACCTTCAGGTTCAGGCAAATCACGAGAGAGGCGACAGCAGTTTGCAACCAGCATTTTATTACATGTCATCTTCGAGGGCGCTGGAGACGGACTGAATCAAACTGATCACACCGGATCGATGTTGCCCTGCCAATCACAAGTTCACAAGCATCCATTACAAATGCACAGCACGTACCAAATATATCACATTTGAATAGTTTCACGTAGTCATCCTGCAAACTTCTCATATCTTAAAATTAAAGAATCTCTAGAACATTTAGTAACCGTTCAGTGCTCAGAGTTTAACACACGTTACATTTCCAATGGCTTTATGAAAATGTTCATGACATCTGTGTTTACATTAAAAAAAGGAGAATAAAAAGCTGAAGTGGCGGAAAGATCAGTTATTAAAGATTGTTCTGAACCACGTGTAATCTATTATTCAGGTATCTGTGGGGCAGATTAACATCACTTTTCCAAAACTTTCTGGTTGTATTTATGCTTCCCAAACTTTTTCCAGGACTTTTCCAGGTTTTTCATGCACACTGAGCACCTGGACAGAAAGTCCTTAAAAAAGGGCTCAGAATAAAAGATTTTACTGCTAAATGTTCTCGCATCTTGCGGCAGGTTATAGTCCGGGTAAGAGTGTCGGGTTACAGTTCATGGCAACCCTGAGTGGAATAAAGATTGTAGTGATAATTCTCATGATATATTCATAATAATTGTAATACTATTCAAATATCTGTAAACATTTTAATAATGTTAATGTATTAGTCATAATTGTAATAATAATAGTAATAATACATGTATTTATATAGCACCTTTAAAACCAGAGTTTACAAGGTGCTCTACATAGAAGCAAGATAAAAACATAACGTCAATACAAGTAAACATTTCAGAAAATACATGAGGCAAAGGAGACAATGCCATATAGGCAATGAACACAATATATAATTAATAATATTATATATAATTATATATATATATAAATTATAATTATTATGATTAATAATAATTTATAATAATAATAGTGTATATATAATAATTGTAATTATATTTAAATATAGTACACCTTTTTCATAATTTGAATGTATATGCTTTAGGGCGGGGCTACCTTGTGATTGACAGTATTCATTTAAATAATAAGTGGGGGGGCGGGGCTACCTTGTGATTGACAGTATTCATTTAAATAATAAGTGGGGGGGCGGGGCATCTGGTGTGAGGTCATTGTTGGTTCTGTGGGGCTGGAAACCCCCTTAGGGAACAGCCTTGGGAAACCCCCTTAGGGTTGGGCTTGTCAGTGATGGAATTCTGTGGCATTCCAATCAAAGCCACTTGACTTTGTGACATCATCAGTGGCTTTGATGTGCACACTTATAGTCTACTGTGTACAAGAGAAAATTCTTCATTCTCAACACTTTTTTTTTTCAGTGTTTGATTCCCTACAGTGACCAACACCTATTTTACTGGACCACTAATATCTTCAAGAGAGGAAAGCCCAAGTCTTTAATAGACCGCGAATATTTTTCAAGTGACGCAGCCAAAGTATTCGCCGCAACTCTCCAATCTGCTAGGGTCATGTCTACAGATAGAGATAATAGCCAGAGAAACAGGGCTGGTCGACTTCAGGACCAATCTCAGAACACCCCATATGTAGAACAACTAGAATGGAGTCTTTTTTGTGCTAAAGATACAATCAGGTCTCTGACAAAGACGCTCCTGCAGATCAACAGCACACACATTAGTCTCAGTGAGAAAAGCCAGCTGGACAAATATGTCGCTCTTGAGCAGAAGAGCGTCCAGAAAGAAAAGAGCTTGCAGTCCATCATAAAGGATCTGGAGGGAAAGATCCGCAGTCTGAGTGAGACACTTGACCCCCTGGTGTTCAGTCGGAACAACAAGGTCTTGCAGGACAAATATGACGCTCTTGAGCAGAAAGAAAAGAGCTCGCAGTCCATCATAAATACTCTGCTCTCAGAACGCACAGCTCTGGAGGGAAAGATCCACAGTCTGAGTGAGACACTTGGCCCCCTGGTGTTCAGTCAGAGGAAGAAGGTCTGGCAGGACATGAGAGACGCCCTTGAAGGCAAGAGTGACGCCCTTGAAGGCAAGAGTGACGCCCTTGAAGGCAAGAGCTTACCAAAACTAAAGAGCTGCACAGAGGATTTGCTCTTAGAAAACACAACTGTGGAGGAAGATATCCACAGTGAGACACTTGGCCCCCTGGTGTTCAGTCAGAGGAAGAAGGTCTGGCAGGACATGAGAGACGCCCTTGAAGGCAAGAGAGACGCCCTTGAAGGCAAGAGTGACGCCCTTGAAGGCAAGAGTGACGCCCTTGAAGGCAAGAGAGACGCCCTTGAAGGCAAGAGAGACGCCCTTGAAGGCAAGAGTGACGCCCTTGAAGGCAAGAGTGACGCCCTTGAAGGCAAGAGCTTACTAAAAGAAAAGAGCTGCACAGAGGATTTGCTCTTAGAAACTACAACTGTGGAGGAAGATATCCAAGGTCCGTCTGAGAAACTTGACTCCGAAAGCCTGATGGTCCAATGCAACAAGGCTTGGCAGGACAAGTGTGAAAAGAGCTGGGAGTCACGCATGAAGGATTTGCTTTCAGATCGCAAATCTATGGAGGAAAGGTTGAGGGGGCAGCTCGCCGACACAGAAAGGTCGTGGGGATCCAGCATAAAGAATTTTCACTCACAACTCAGAGCTGCGGAGGATAGGTTGAATGAGCAGTTCAACAAAAACGAACAGTTGGAGCTGGAGAACCAATTACTTGTAGCAGAGGTCCAACAGCTTACAGATCAACGCAAGATCCTGGAGGACATCTGTCTCAGACTAAAGAAAAAGACTCTTGGCATCTTTGGGAGAAGGATGCAAGACAGAGACACTGAGTTGGACAAATTAAAAAGAAAGATGCAGCCGAGGGAAGGGTAAAAAGAGAGGGAGATGGCAAAATACAGTTGGAGGACACTGATTCTTCAGCTAGGTTGCACGCCTCTTCCTCCCTCACCTCCCCGTCCCTTCTCCCATAGGAGACTGCCCGGCTCTGGTAGCCAATGTCGATGTGTCCTTGGGCAAGACACTTGACTCCAAATTGCGCCCGTAGTTGTGCCTACAGTGGATGAATGTGCTACCGTGACGGTATCTATGACGGCTAAAAACAAGCGCTGTTCATTTACAATTCATCTACGTTGGGTTTTTTATCCTGGTGCTCAGGATTTTCCCAAGAACAGCTCCCCGCCCGGACGGCGGTGGCTCCGCAGAACCCTTCCCCCTGGACGGGGGTGGCTCCGCCGAACGCATCCCCCTGGACGGGGGTGGCTCTGTTAATGATCATAGTAATATAAATGTTTATGGTATGCGGGTATGACATTTTACCTCAGGGTTTGACGCCCCTGCCATGCATAGTTGAAAACCACTGTGTTGCGGTACAGATTCTTGATAGAATCAAAGGCTAAGGGAGCAAACCCTAAACCGTGGCAGCACAGAGGGCGTTGATGAATGGAACTCCCGGCAACTTTCGGCCAGCCACTGCAGGGACTAATGGTTCACACCTGTCTTGACATGTTCTTGCCGGTGTGTCCGCAGGAGTAAAAGGGAAAATCTACAGAGCGATGATAATTTCCACCCTGCTCCGCCAAACCCTTCCCCCTGGACGGGGGTGGCTCTGTTAATGATCATAATAATATAAATGTTTTTGGTATGCGGGTATGACATTTTACCTCAGGGTTTGACGCCCCTGCCATGCATAGTTGAAAACCACTGTCTTGCGGTACAGATTCTTGATAGAATCAAAGGCTAAGGGAGCAAACCCTAAACCGTGGCAGCACAGAGGGCGTTGATGAATGGAACTCCCGGCAACTTTCGGCCAGCCACTGCAGGGACTAATGGTTCACACCTGTCTTGACATGTTCTTGCCGGTGTGTCCGCAGGAGTAAAAGGGAAAATCTACAGAGCGATGATAATTTCCACCCTGCTCCGCCAAACCCTTCCCCCTGGACGGGGGTGGCGCTCCATAAAATGACGACGTGCAGTGATTTTTTGGAGACCTTCGAGACAGCGGTCCTGGGGCTGCCCCCGGCAGGAGGGTCGCAGGCGGTGGCAGAGAGAGTCATCCTGGAACAGATCGTAGGGGGTGTAGAGTTGTAGTGGAGTTCGAGAGAGAAAGTGACCGGAGCGGAAACATCCTAAATTTCAGCCTAGACAGGACTGGAGAACTTCTGACTTTCATCCTCAGCTCCATCGTCGACCTTCGTTGTGTACCCGACTGCCTGTTGTGTTGGACCTCACCATCAGACGAGCGGCTCACAGAAAAGTATCGTGCACCTTTAACACATTGATGCAAATTATAACAAGATAAGAGACATATGCCCGGAGACATATGCACAGTGACATATGCACAGTGACATATGCACAGTGACATGCCCGGAGACATATGCAGTGACATGCCCGGAGACATATGCACAGTGACATATGCACAGTGACATGCCCGGAGACATATGCACAGTGACATGCCCGGAGACATATGCCCAGAGACAGATGAAGTTTATGTATCGACACAACACAGTAATTACCTTTTGATCTGCTCTTCTCCATTGTCCAGGCTCATGGCAGTTGACTCAGCCATCCCATGGTCTTCTGCTCCTATAAATAAAAAAACACAAGGGAGACATGTATAAGTACTAATCGAAAAAAAGTACTGCAAGTAGTAATCGAAAAACTACTGTAAGTAACATACATTAAAGAAATGTACATAAATGTGTCACTACTGTAAATGAATGGAGTTATATTCAATTTCTAATGGATGTTAACTAACAATGTTGAATAAAAAAACTAAAGAAGTTTATGTATCGAGACACAGTATTTACCTTTTGATCTGCTCTTCTCCATTGTCCAGGCAGTTGACTCAGCCATCCCATGGTCTTCTGCTCCTATAAATAAAAAACCACAAGGGAGACATGTATAAGTACTAATTGAAAAAAGTACTGCAAGTAACATACATATCAAATACCTTTCTCCACACATGCTAGCATGGATCTCTAGAAACTGTGGTGGGAATTTCACAAAACAGACAGGACTTTCTGATGAAGATGGAACAGTTTGAATATTAGCAACTGTCCCAAACAGCTATCTGGAGCTCACTTTGACCTGCCTAAGATAATGATAATAAACAGTCACAAATATGCTGTGTTACAACTCACTGGACAACAATCAAAATGTAAAATAAGTTGCACTTGCACAATGCAACGTCACACACACATTTCATAGCTACATTTACCTCAAAATCCTCTGCTGCCATCTCGGAATCCATGCAAGCTTTCTCCACCTGTAGCCTTGTACATAAGCCATCCTCCGGTCAGCTTCTGCATCTTCGGATAGACAATTTGTAGTAGTCCGAAGAACTAAAAGAACAATAACATGTGGTCTAAGTGGTGTCTACATGCTTGAAGAAAAGCCTAACACTAGAATAAAGTGGCATGTTTAAAAACTCTGTATGCAATACCTCTTCATGGTCCGTATCCTTGGACATGTTTAGAGTTCAAACTCTTCAGCTTGGGGTTGTCTCTGAATGAAGGTTTAACAAGAATGCATAACTAAAAGGCCTCCAGGTTTTAGTAGACGAGGTGCCACAGGTCTTTAGACTCTGGAACTCTCGCTTTCCAAGGTAACTTTTCCTTGTGGAAAAACCCAGGGAAAGAGCTAAATGATAATAAAGAAAATTAGATTAGTTTAAAACATGAACTAATAAAACTATCTTTAAATCAGTCAAATTCATTTTCACTCTGGGCCACATCAAAGGATCTTTAGTTAAACGGCGATATGGAAACGACGTGCATTGTGGGAGATGTAGTCTGTCGTCACTGCACAATGTAAAGTTTATCGACTATAATTTTAAAACGACCATGTGGCTGGCCACATAAAGTGAGGCGAGCCTCGAGTTCGACACCTATGCGTTAAAGAACATGAACAATGATATTCAATAAAAAACTGGCCATGTTCTACAGAAGACATCTCTGTTCCTGCTTTCTTCCTGAGAGGTCCTCTGTGAGCACATGTATCAGGCTCTGTGCAGCTGAGGCCACCGAGAGGAAAACAAATCACGGAACACGTGCTAATAGCTTTAAGCTAGTTAACGCTAACTAGCACTATACTTAATTTCCGCTTTGGCATAAAACACATTTCAATAAATCTAGTTAATGCTTTGTAACGCGTCCCTATGTTACAGTCGTCATTTTAACCTTTCTAGTATCTATACAAAACACGTTAAACGTCTTACCTGCCCGCTGGAGCCAGCAGCCCGACCAGGTGGAGCAGCCGCCATCGCAGAATCACGCTGCGTTCAAGGTGGCGTGCGGAAGTACGAAACGTCAGATGTTATAGCGGGATCCTTGAACGCCACAACCTGGCAAAGTGTGTTGCTCTTTGACTAAGATTCATGCAAAGTGTGGTCTAGAACAGCTTGAACATAACCGTGTTACTGCCAATCACGTGAATATGCTGTATGCAAAGGAGTGAGTCATAATGTTCGCAGAACCCACGTTTCTTGAAGGCAACGTTGAGGCAGGTGGTCAGCCTTCTTCGTTAAGCTGACAGTCATGATACCACGCCCCTGTAGTTGAAACCACGCCCCCCACACCACTGGCCAAAGGTCTGAACCTGAAAAAAAGATTGAAAGTAGAAAATATGCTACTGAAAAATGAAAAAATATATTTTATTCGAAAAAAAAATAATAACTGAATCTAAATTATATTTAAACCAACAAAACTTTTCATACACTTATTTTTATTTCGAATACATTGGTGACTTTTTCATTGTTCAAGACCAAAAACTTGAGGTTCAAAACTATTGGCCTGGATTTGGCTCCATGCTGACGCAGGCGTTTCACAGAATTCCTACTGGAACTTAGGTAATTAAGAAATGACAAGAGAGTGGATATTAATTAATTTACAGTTAAAGGCCTGACAAAGGTTGATAAGACACACAGAGGTAATTGTGTTAATTAATCGGCTCACACAGAGTGTGTGTGGAGGGTCGGGGGGGGGAACCGGAGGACGTTATCAAACACGGCCGTAATGGTTTTGCAAGTCGAGGCAAAGTGATTCTAGTCTCTAACACGCAGCTACAGAGCTACGCTCACGAAGCCGCTCAGACTGACCTCATCTCGGAAGGTCAAAGTGCGCTCACTGCAGTCGGATGCTCAAGTGCACTCGATTGGTTCTGCTTTCAACACATCTATGAAATAATGCACAAGGAATCGAGAATAGAGCCAGTAAAAAAACATTAAAACATGGAGTCGGGGGTGAGATGTATACATATAATCTATATAGTCGTAATGGATGGTTGGAACAAGCTGGCACACTCAATATATGATACTGTCAAACAGAAATAAGATGATTTTCAATAACCTTATTCTACTTAAAGTTGCATACAGTTGGCGGGACATGTGATGGAACAATAATTGGTGTACATCAGTGAGATATCGTTGCTTTCAGGATGGGTTCTTATCTGAATTCTTTTTTACAGTACATTTTTATTAAAAGTGGGTTAGTTGTACTTTTACATAATATTCTAGTAGTTGTTACATCCCTGCCTTTTACATGTGTAAAATAGGCCGAGCTGGAGCTCCCCTTAAGGGGAATGAAAGGTAAAAAAACCTAGTTATGCAAACTTTTTATAAAAACCCGAAGGGCTTGAGAAAAGTTGCAAATTGTCTCTCTGGAGAAGCAGAAACCTTGTCTTTTTTTTATTTGATAAATTAAAGATGATGCACTAAATGTAAATCGTCTGTATTTTGCGCACAAGGCCTTGGGCTGCCACTAGGTGGCAGTGCTGCGTCGAGGGGAACTCGAACCGACATCTCACAGTAAAAGGGAGAAGAAAAAGAAAAAAACTCTTACCGACCGGGTACATCCAATAGAAACATCTTCGATTGACTTCATGTAATGAACTCTATGTAATGATAACCTGGCACAGCCGTGCAGCTCCCCCTCCCAGTGAACCGCAGAGGGTCAACACCTGCATTGAATCCACATTAAACCCATGCTGTGATGACATCTTCTAGCCACAGTCACAAACAAACAAACATGTTCTCCAACTCTCAAGAGGAACTTCATTATTTTAAAAAAACATGCTGCAGCCTCAGCACGTTTTTGCGTGGCGTCGCCTCTGGGTCCTCCAGCGAGCCCCCCACATCTAGGGTCCTCCAGCGAGCCCCCGGGGCCACACGTCCAAAGGCCCCAATCTGCCTCCAGAGCAATTAGCGCCTCCTGTCGTGGACAGGATGGATGTGGGGCTGCTGGTAGAGACCGAGGCAAAGCCCTCCTCTGACCTTAAGCTCCCCTGGGCTCCCAGCTCATGACTTATACATCACACCGGCTGTGTTGACTCAACTGTAAATGTACCCTGTTCATAAAACACCGTGGGGTTATTATCATGGCTGCCGGCCTCGGCTTTTATGTGAACTGTCACGTGAAGAAGTGAACGCAGAATGGGGCAGAATGGCATTGTTTTGATGATCACCGGTGTGTCGTGCTGTGAGGGCGTAATAACTATAACGTTGATCTATTCTAAGGTCTCCGCAGTAGTGAAGGTAATAACCAGATATTAAAAAAATAAATACACTGTGTTCAGTGGACTAAAGTTGCCATTTCATCCTATTTGTTCCTATTTTTTTTTTGTTCTGTCCTCGTGTGACACCAGCAGAACATTTCTAAGATATTTCTTTTTGCTGGTTAACGGCACCGAGGTCGCCGGAGCACGATCCATCGTGGCAGCTGGCTCTCAAGGTTCCAGGTCAAGCGGTGCTCCAGTCCGCTCCGTCTTCTCTCGATGTTTTATTTATTTTTCTTCTTTAATCTCGGTCTCTGCATTGTGAGCAGTGGATCTCTTTGGTCCGTTGTCCATGCAGATGCAACATTTAACACATCTTCCCTGGGGATAAATAAAGTATATATCTAAATATACATATGTTACTTTGCTAGTTTTATGCACAAGTGTGTGTACAAAATCACACTTGTAGAGAACCACAAGGATATTTATACTACTGATGAAATGAAAAACAATGAAAAATATAGAAAGATTAACCTCTTATACAAAATAGTTCCCAAAGTAATCAATTAAGAAACAGAAATAAAACTGCACCATACTTCTTTTTAATTAGTTGTCTCTCATTATGAACAAATTAGAACAACAGTATGACAAATATTAAATGGACCCTTCTTTCTTTTTACCTGCAGGAGGAGGAATCCTACATTCATATTTTATTGTCTTCCAAACTGGAAAAAAATGAAGAAGTATCAACGAGTCAAATTTGGAGCTAAACTCTAATTCCTGAGAAAGCTTTGCTCGAGCACCTGCGTGGACAAAAAGAAGCGACGACACGTGTACACATTAAATATAAATCATTTTATAATATACAAATTGTACAGATGTCATGAACAATAGGAATGTGGACAGGATAGCAAAAGATAAAGACTACTTTGTTCCTCCTTGATAGCAAACACTGCTCCGCAAGTGACAACGGCACACGATCAAAGATACTCAACATCCAAGATGGCAGCCGAGGTGATACAAAAACATCAGAGACCAAAAACCTAAGAATACATTTTCCAGAGGCTGCGAGCAAGCTAAAGTGACAACGCAGAAGAAGGAGAACACAAAATAAAAATGACGGCATCCTATTGTGTCATGTTCTGTCGGTTCTACTCATTTCACATCGCGGTAGCACACAGGAAATGAACCTTTGCGTTTTTCTTTTTCTTTACAGCGTCACCAAGAACGATTGCACCGGCGCCACTAATGAGGTTCAGAGACAATTACGCTGATAGGAAAACTGTATATTAGCTTCTTTTTTTTAAATTAATCTTTTTACACAAATGGGCAGAGGGCTGCACATGCATATTTAAATCTAACATTAGTGGAAAGGTCTTCTCCTTTTTTCCCCCCGAGCAGGGTTCGGCATCATTTAACTGATGGATGTGTGACATCCTGCCTTTCCACATTTTTCTTTTACCAGCACAAAAAAAAAAAGTCACAATTACCCACAGTCCCTGAAGTGTCCTCATGTCAGAGGTTAGACTGCAGCGCCACCAATCAGCCTTTATCAGGGAGGCCTCAGGTGGGACGGGTCACGGCCATCCTTGTTTTTGGGATGTCTAACCGGAACGTAGTGGTCACGTCACATATAGATATGTCACCTCTGATTTGTTTGATATTCTAGATATTGTGGAATGTGATCCGTCTGTTTTCACAGGATGCCAAAGAGGGAATAAACGTCACGGTTTCAGGAATGCTGAAACAAATTCATGAAGCAGATGCAGTAGATGAAATAAGTAATAACCCGGATCCAGTGGGGACATTTGTCAAAATATTCACAGCGATCTCGTCAGCTATATCAAAAGGCGTCTTTTGGTATTGCCTTTCATAATTCATATTCGTCACTTCCTGACAAACGCGTGAAACTGACAGCTGAGTCTCATTCGCTCCCCCAGCAGCTCTGATGCAAGAGGGAGCGATCAAATATTCCTTGAATACAATAAGTGCTTATTAAAGCTCACACAGCCGGAAGCTAAAAGCAGCCGAGAGAATGAAGTTTAGAAAATCAACAAAGCAAAACACCAAAGAGAATATCATAATATGACTTCATGTCTTCATTCAATATCATCAGAGTTGGTCATTTCTCACGTGCTCCTAGGAACTCCCGTGCGCAGCTGTGGGGAATCCATTCTGGCTCAGACATGACCTTTGACCTTGTCTGCCATTAGCGATCACGCCCACGGGTCTGGAGTGGAGGGCGAGAGGGCGGGGAGCATATGTTTGCGGGGGTCACGCACACGGCGACCCCCGGGTTTAAAACCAACAGCAGCCCTCGGGAGGTCAGAAATACCTCTCTCATCGAGCTTTAATAAAATCTCTGAACATTCACAATAATGATAATAAAAAAAGAAATTCAATGAATCCTATTACCTTCATATAGACCAATACTTTGTCTCCCCTCAGTCTGAATTCCAGTAATAATAAAACAGCTTAAAAAATACCAACACGGACCGCAGCAGATCTTTCCTGTTCGACGATAACAAACATACAACAATTAAATCACCTCTAAAAAGCAGATTGTGGGGCATTTACAGTATAGTAATAAGGCTAAGCTGGTCACAGTTTTTATATTCTACTCTACACAAAATCACTTGCCATTTTACATTGAAAATCTCAGCGGCGGGTGGATTCATTAATAAGGAGAGCACTCATTCAGCATAATCGATCTTACTTCTGTGTAATTGAGGAGTTGTTCTGGACCAAAGTATCATCTATTCTCATAAAACCAAAGATCCAAATTGTGACAAATGATACTCTGAGTGAAGCAGGACAGCAGGTAGTTTACGTTCTTGATTAACCGAAAGCTAACATTTTAATAAATAGGCTATTGTACGATGAAGTGTGTGTGTGCTATTTCTTTTTGCAAACTTCTGAGCACACACTCGTCCTCCTCAGTGCACATGATCCCCCGTGACATCAGCGGTAAATCTGAAGGCTATTTGCTTGACGCGTTGAGGTGGTTTGCTGTCCCCCGATAAGAGACCCGCATAATAAATGCATGATTCCTGACAGACACCCCACGGACAAAACCCATTAGTGAGCTAATGAGAGCTCCACCCCGGGAACAACATCACCACCTACCCCCCCCACTCCACCCCCACACATTTCTTTAAATGGAAAGCTACACGATGCCATGAAACAGCACATTATGACTGGGTTATTGTCAGAAATGATGTCGGGAAAGAGGTGCTTAAAGGAGCTGGAGGTAAAATAATGAAGGAAGTCTCAACGGGGGAATGCCGAGCGGCCGTTACTTTTTAAATGAGCCGATTCATTTCTTTTATTCGACTCCCTTATCCTCTGCGGTCTTTCTCGTTCGCTCTCCTTCTGTGCGTCTCAGTTTCTCTCCCTCAAGATTCAGGGTTATTTTTTTTTGGGGGTCCCTGTAAACAACAACAAGGCCCGGTCACTCAACCTCGTCCCTGATGAGAGCTTTTTGCTCGTGGTCGTTGACTGGAAATGTAATTTAAAAAAAAATAAAATGCACATTTTGAGCAGAAATAGATCCTCACTCCTGAATATGAGTTCTGCCCCCCCCCCCCCCCCCCCACACACACTCCCAAGGCTGCAAACATTCAGCTGAATTTCACATCCTTATCTGACTCTCTGAATATGGAACATTCTGTATGCAAGGTGAGCTTAGCAACACCACACCAAAGAGTGATTATCGGCTCTCTTTGAAGCACATGACGGCTTAGAGCTCAGCGTAAACAATTATCTCTTCACCCTACTTTGGATTGCCTGTCGCAACGAACGCCTTTCCCATCACCTCTGCCAGCGCTCTCCTCCCGACTTCCCTCAGGAGGAAACGGCGACGCGGTCCGTGGTCACACGCAGACGCCGGCCCTTTAATTGTCGAGCTATAAGTACCTATCGTAACAGGTGCTATATCTGGGTCCAAATATCAGGACCGGAGAGCTTGCTCCGAGCCGCGGTCGCTGCTGTTCTCTCAGTTTGTGGAAATGCACCCTCACAATTACATTTAATTGGGAATCATGCTAATAGGAGCAGAGCGGACAATGAGCTGTTCGCCGCGAGTTCACAAAAGGTCGTCGGTCGTCACGCACGTCGGTCGCAGTAGACGTGTAAAAGGGACAGATGGGATACCCTGTTTTGTTACACGTTAAAGCCGGTGAGTCTGTGGCGAGCCGCATGTCGGTTTACACCGAAGTGCAACGGCACTAATAAAAAAAAAAATGGCCGCCGCTGTGACCATCCTGCTAAGCCCATTGCAACCGGAATGTCCGATCCGCTCCTATTCTATTGCGACGCATGCAACCTCCCTCCCTTCCAGGCCTGGTCGCACCAGAACATGTAATTCAGGGCGTCGGGGGACTATTCACACAGTGGATTACGCAACACAGCTAAGCTACGATTATGTCCACCATTTTGGCTCTCCGAGTCTCGGTTACCTCAGAGTTCAACACTCTTTAACACTCAGGTTGGCTCACTGAAGGATTTACTTTGCCCACGACAAATCAAACCCAATCGTTTCTGCAGTTCCGTTGAAAGTAAAACGTCTTAAACGCTGGTGCTGCCAGGCCTTTTAACACCGTTTCACACTCTTAAAGAGAAAACACACCCGCTCTGATCGCGTCATCCTTCTAGACTTTCCACCCCGCGTCGATTCCTCATTCCAGTGTCTCCACATTGAAAATGTTTTGGATATATACATTATGTGTGATTATGCATGAGGGCGGATGTCTCTCTGTAGCTACACTGCGGCGGGTTGCGGGCGAATCGTCTATGAGTTGGTCGGGTTTGGAGGACGCTGCAGCGATGGGGGATCGGAGCACCTTTTTAATCTGGATCGGGGACAACAACTGTGAACCAGTTCTTACGATGGGGGATTTGAGAGGTAGGGTATAGGGGGGGGGATCTCGCCTCGGACTACTTGCAGCTACTCTTCCTTCTCTTGGCTTTCGATAGTCGGTGTGGGCCGTGCCGCGGTCTCCTTGGCGACCACCTCCCCGCCCGCCGGCTCTTCAGCCTTCCCTTTGGTCCCGTCGCCCTCGCCGTTCTCCTCGTCCGTCTCCACCCCGTTCTCCATCACAACTTCCGCCACGCCCCCGTCTCCGTCTTCTTTGGTCTCGCTCCGCGTTTCGACGGTCGCCACGATTTCCGTCACTTCCCGGACCTCCACGTTCCCGAAAGGCTCTCCGTTCTCCTTTGATCCCGCTCCTTCCGGCGCCATCTTGTCTTCTCCCTCCCCCGCTGTGCCGTTCTCTGCTCCTTTGTCCTTCGTCTCTGCTCCCCTATCTTTCTCTTCGATGCTTATTTCAATCCCATCATCAATCATTCTATCTTCCTCACACCTCACCTCCCTTTCTTTGGATGTCTCACTTTCTCTCGCTGCCTCTACATCTGTTGCGTTCACCCTCTTGTCCCTCCTCTGGTCCTCCTCTCTCTCGATCCTCTCTCTGTCGTCGACAATCTTGGGCTCGTCTGCATCCTTCTCCGTCTTCTTCTTCCTCTTGTTCTTCGCTGCGTCTTTGATGCAGTTCTTGTTGGACTTGCTTCGGGGCTTGAAGATCAAATTCTGAAACGTTCAGAGTTCACATTAGCATGTTGTCTTTTGCAGTGCGCTCAGCCTTAATTAGGAATGGATCACAGCCGATCTAATATTGCACCGGGATAACGAGCTAATTCAAATGAGTCTCATTGATGCCGAGAAGGAAATTGAGGCCACTTGGAGGGGAGTTATTGGTGGCCTCCAGGTCTGCAGTCTGACCAAACAAACGGGCAAAAATGTAACGCAATATGTTGTCAATTACTTGAACAGCCTCTGCAGGGATATAGAGAACTGATCTGGTTAACTAGCAATTCCCTGAGTCTAAAGGCCTATTGAAGTTGTTGTTGTGATGGCAGTTTAAATTCGGGTCACAGAAAGAGCCAACATGGATTCAGTCCACCGCGGACAAAAGGTCAAAAGGTTATAGCTTTAGAGGTTATCGCCGCTAGTCGGGGTCGCCAAGACAGCATTGCACAGCTTCTCCAAACAACACATTCGTCTGCTGCTGAGGAGCTCCACGATATCTCAAACAGAGAGGAGTCGCCTCGCACATGTCCGGCGCTGTGTGTGTGTGTGTTTGGCTACTTGGAACAAAAACAGCTGTGGAATTGGAGGTGGCTAAAGGTGATGTTGGCCTTGGCTAGATGCTGAGCGCGTGCCTATAAACGGCTGGCGGGGGAGCCCACGGCCACGTAGGCCAAGGAACACAGGGAGGAATGTGAGGTTGTGTACCTTGGATTCCCTCTTCTTTCGGCCCAAGATGGGTCTCTGCAGGAAAACAATCTGCTTGGTGGACAGACTTCCATCACTAGAGAGAGAGAGAGAGAGAGAGAGAAGCTGTAAACGTTGGCAATTCAATACGTTTATTTGGCACTTTTTTTTCATTTATTTATGAGTGATTAAACATAAAACGAGTGGTGCGATCGAAGCAAACTCTTCCCACATTTTCAACATTCATGGACAAAAAATAAATAAATTGCAGCGGAACTCGAAGATAAATATCCGTATGATTCATTTGCGTTAAGAGATAACTGACCTTCCATCAAGATAGTCAAGCGATCGCTGGCCGCTGCTCATGCTTCACGCTCTTATCTGACAGTTCAAGGATAAAGGCTTGTGGCCCAATCTCTTCACTGTCATCAATCACCCCCCCCCCCCACATTTGAGTCTCGCAAAGAGAACCGATATTTCACACGCAAGGTTGCAGATTAGGTTTTTTTAAAGTCATCTTCAACTCCTCAGAACATGCGTTACTTCTCTTTCCCTCAATTCCCCGAGCATAATCCAGGGATAATCTGCACGAGAAAATGCAGATTCCTTTCTGAGTGGGCTTCCTCGTCTCGCTCTCACTCGTCCGTCTGCTCGTCTTCGTCGACTCGCATCCCATTCCGTCTCCAACGAGCCGCCTGCTTACTTTTACCGCTCGGCTTTTATCTCCCGGTGACACACTCGTGTTTTGACAGTTTTATTGTTTGCGTTTTGCTTTATTCCTTTCTATTTATATTTTATTATTAGCAGATATGTTGTCCGGCGGCGCTATCTGAACACAAGTTCAATAACACACACACACACACACACACACACACACACACACACACACACACACAAAGGTTAGGTGCCGTCTAAAGTTGAGCTGGCAGCTCAACCTCGCACATGAAGAAAGACGTCGGGTTTATGATCGCTGCAGAACCCTAAAAGCCTGCTACAAATCTTCCCTCTCTCAACATCAAATGGACTTGAGACTCCTCCAGCATGCAGAAGGCTTACTATCTAAACCACCCAAAGCCTACCACAACTTCTTCTTCTTCTTCTTTTTTTTTCCATTACCTTCTTCCTCCCACCATTTATCCGTAAGCTATTTTCGAGGCTGTCAAGAATGCCGGGCGACTTGCTGGCGAATCAAAGCGGAAGACTAACAGGAGTTCCCAGCAAAAGCCCCCAGCCCATTAAGCCAGAGAGGAGTGGATGGTTTAGGAAATTACAGGCCGATACTGAACCTTCCCTCGGCTGTCAGCGTCAGCCGCACTATTATAACTCAAAGCCATAAAGAACAGCAGTGACCTGTGTCTATTTATGGGTGAATGGACCTGATGGCGGCTTCATCTTTAAGGGGAAATAGTCTAAAGGCCACTTGACAAATAAATTAAAAAACACCCTGACAATCAAATGCAGCATTGTATTCCAAAAAGACTCTTTATAATATCTACGTTGATCACTATTTGTCTCCAGCTAAATTAGATACCTGCGATGATGAACTCATTTGTCTGCACCTCGTTTGTTCGCTTGTTGTATGTTCTCTTGTTCCACGGTTAACGTTGAGAAAATTCACATTTACCGTAGTTAATGGCTCCAAAATGTAATTACCGTCTGCATTAATTGAATGCGGGCCAACAGGAATGCATGCTCTGAGACAACTACATGAATTAATGCTGCGTGGAGAAGCCGCTGAGCACCAGTTAGCATTAATTTCAGACGCGGCTGAGATCCCTGACACTCATCATCCGACCCCTCCAGATGAAGTGCAGTCTGGAAACCCTCAGAAAACAACAAGCGTGCATGTGCACATTTTTCCGTAAAAAAAAGGGACAACAGGACAAAGTGTAATGAGTATTGCTAATCTGAAATAGATCATCAACCATTGTTTCGCCACGCACAATGTTTTCAAGGCAGGGAGAGAAACAAGCTCCGTCTTGTACTGTATGTAGGCCGACTCAGATTAATTAGCTCCCCCTCTCAAAATGCCACAACAACCACACACAGAGAGAGGGGGGGGGGGGGGAAAAAAGCATGAAAATAGAGAGGTAATTAATCAGCTATGCTGGGAAAGAGCCGTGAACATGGCCGGCCGAGGTGGGGGCAGAGCACACACACTGCATGCACTGCGTGTACAATTCATCAGGACCGCTACGTTCATTAATAGTTTTACATTTTTCAAGCCCGTCTTCGAGTGACGCTAACGTGCCCGCGTCCATGTTCAAAATCATTCCCCCTGTCCGTACTGTGCAATAGGAGAGTGTAGATCGAAGGATCCCTTTCTAGTGCTCGTTCTCTGCAAGGTTTCAGTCCGAGTTGGAGTTCCTCCAGTTGAATATAATTCCTCGCTGGACGTTGTTTCCTTGCTGCAGCGGAGGGGCTGAAAGTGGCTGCATGGCACTAACGTGGCCGATGCAGCTCAACTCCATTATTCAAGGACCGTGGACGTCGTCACTGTACACCCAAACTGCTTCTACTGTACTTCGTGTCCATTATGGAAAAACTGGAACCATTACAGTGACTAAGTTACCCTTTCAAAGTGCGTGTGAGTACTGTGAATGAAATAAAATGCAAACCCATCTTTTGAATTTAAAATAATGGTTGCGTACTAAGAATGGCGCCTCACTATAGCTCACTATTAGAGTAAGTACTTAAATTGAGCTTAGCTTTGTTATGGCATGTTAGCGGTAAAATGTTGTAGTTTTCATTGTTTGCTGCTAACTGAGCTAGCAATTAGCGGCTAATATTTTGCTAATACAACACATTACTGTACACATATTGCTTTTGTCCATTACTCAATAATTAAAACGCTAATTACGACGATTGCAGACAATTAGTCTACGAGGGGAACATCAAAGAGCAGCCCTGTGATGGTACTCTATGAGTGGTTTGGAGACTGGACCGTGCAGACACTTATTTATTTAGCTGGTGCTGTACATCATCAGCAGGTTGAAGGACAACTTGCCTGAAGAAACAAGCGAGGCCTCTGACCATAAGCGGATGTGCACTCATATAGAAGCCACGAGTGATGAGTCAGCGCCGGCTTAGCGGAGTAACTGTTGCATTTAAGGGGAGATTTTCCATCAACAGTCAGAGCTTTTATACATTCACAGCTGCTGCTGCTGCTGCTTCTGAGCATGAAGCTCAGCCTAAATTGGCACAGATCTAGGTCAATTTCTTCTAAAAGCCGTCTTATTTCTTTGAACAATAACTTGTGTGCGTACTACAGTTTTCACTGGAATACTGTAGCGTATAGTCGGTATAGTGCCTGCCACAAGCTCATAATGTCTTTTGGATTTAAAGTTGTATGATAATCTTTTTCTCAGCTTAACAATTCTCAAGAAACACTTTTTGTGTGTGTGTGTTTTTTTTCGGAGAACTTTAGAGTTGCCTCCTAGCAACAAAACTAAAAGATGTCACTAGTGACATTTTCCATTTTTATTCAAAGTGTATTCTTTGTAAACACCGCAGTGACAACGAGCTGTTAATAATAAAAAACTACTTTATTGTCATCTTGAGAAAAACTCCCAAATGTCAAATTTTTTTAAATGTACTGAGAACAAAAGTCTTGTTTCATGATGTGTGTTTTTTAAATGATTCTCAAGAGCAGTAGATTAAAACTATGTAATCACATCTCTCGCTGCATTCTATTTTATTTCATTTGTACGTTCCATTTTATTTTCATTATTTTAAAAATCCTATTTCCATGTATTTTTTACGTAATCTTCTAAATTAGTTAAAAATATGAAATGCAAAGCAGACGTGCGAGTGCTCACCCCTTAGGTCAGAGGAGACGCATTCGTTATCAGTGGTGCAGCTAATTGGTTTAATAACTAACATGATCAGCTGTGTGTTCTGAATACTTATTAGTAGTTCACAATGAGAGAGTAACACAGAGGCTTCCTGTGGCAATTCCTCCTGGTTGCCAACAGGGGTCGTTGGAGGTCACAGATTACCTCATGTCCCCTTCATAGGCCAGGTGAGGGTCATTACCTGTTGGTCTTGATTACAGGAGTGGGCAGCACGCAGGTAAGCCTCCATCCATACGTGGCCAAGGACTGTAGCAGAGGAACATAATCGGCCTTCACCTGCAAACCCTGCGGAGGAAACAAGACGTGCATTACGGCCTCAATCAAGCCCAAACAACCTTAAGGCTGCACCCCATCCTTCTCTCCTCAAACACACACACACACACAGTTTTACGGAGCGGAGCTCAGATTGCAGCTGTGAGGCGTTCAGGTACGACGTCGGGGTCCCTTCCTCCTTCCTCGTGTTGCCTTTGATGCAATGAAAGCGTGCAGCTCGTTTTCAGAGCGACGCACACGGCAAAGAATTTAAGTAACTGAGACATGAGCTGCCGTGAGTCAACATGGCAACCATCTCTCTTCAGGACGACTGTCAGCACACTGAGTCCTCGAGCAACACACACACACACACACACACACACACACACACACACACACACGCCCTGTTCAGAGAGGAAGTGTGCGCATGGTTTGCCGTCCTCGTCCTCTTAGGTAGGCCACCCGCCGACAATGCAAAACCGCAACGCGTGTCAGTTGAGATTGCTCGAAACTAACAACAGCATATGCATTCTCACACACACACACACACACACACACACACACACACACACACACACACACACACACACACACACACACACACACACACACAGAGCTGAAGTTATGGACTGTGCAAAGTAGATTAAAAGACAAGAGTAAAACAAAAGTCTCAGTATTCAGGCCGTTTCCCCTTTTACATTATTTAGTTTCTCCTCCATAAACTCCAGGCCGGTGTGCAGCATGGACCCTCACGGGGTCTCTTCGCAGTGCGACTGTAGAATACATCACACCTACACATGAGCCTTCTCTGTACTGTGAACTGAGAAGAGTGTCCAATTACAGCTGCGCCAGGTTTTCATGTGAAAAGAAGCTGCATTAGACCTGTTTGTCTCTTGAAATGAAGACACCACAGATTCATGTAAAAGAATAAATCGGTTGACGCATTAATAACTTCAGGGGGTGAAATTCAAAAGCAACGCCTATGTTTTCTTTTCGTTCACACATTCTTCTGTTCTATTTTTTTTACAGTATTAACTTTCTTGGAAATAACACTTTAAAAAGGGCCAGTTTGCTCAAATCACATGTGATATAATTATTACAGACGAGTGTGGGATAAACTACTACCGTGTTGTACTATTAAGAACTGGTCACAACAACATCTGCAGGTACTACCAGTACCATTGAAGCACATGCATACTATGTATACAAGTACTATTGCTTAGTACTTTGCTTAGAACTTGTGTTTATCTGACTTACACTTACTACTAATTGAGTATAATCCTCTATCTACAGCACTACAATAACTACTACTACCATTATAATGACTATCCCCAGCTAGAGCCAAGTAGTACAACTACATACTGCCATCCCTCGATCTGTAAGTACTACTTCTATTGCCGCTGCCACTACAAGTATACAAGTATGAGTACTACCATGACTGCAGTACTTTTGCCTCTCCTAGTTCTGAGTCAGGGGTCCAGTTTGAGAGAGAGAGAGAGAGAGAGAGAGAGAGAGAGAGGCTCATTGTCTGCCATGAGTCAGACCTCAAGTCCAAACACCTTATTTTTCTCCCGCAGATTGTTATTGATCGGGACGTCAGAACACGAGCGTCGCGTGGAGTCGGAGGCTTCAGCGAGGAGCTAATCGTTAGAATACAAGACATCGTTTACACACCGGCATTGCTTTCTCAGTTCCTGCGTCGACATTTGTTTTCCGGGGGTTTAACGTTGGAACCTCTCCCAGAAACGGGCTCTCTTTCAAAGCCCCGTCCGGGAGAAGTCAGCTGAGGAATAGTTGTTCGTGCTGTTCTTCGGAGCAGAGGTGAGAGTTAATCACAGGCCGGCTCCCCTCTCTCCCTGACTTATTACGCACCTCGCTGCATCAGCACTAGAAAACAAAGCAATCGCGGCGCCATCTTTGTCTCCGATGTTATCTGCTATGAAGAAGGACCACGCGGCCAGAGGAGCGAGGAGCTGCGCTTCAACAACCTCAGTTGACGCTGTAATTTAAATGAAATCCAGGCTGTTTTCTTCTTTCTTTTTCTTCTCTGAGATCATCTCGTCACACAGATACACACATTTGTACCTCGGAGGCTCCGACCGCCTTGCTGGAGGGCATCTCAGCACGAAGAGCAGAATACATGTCGCTGACTTTCAGTGTCACGGGTTAGCTAAAGCAACCACCGCTACGGCAGCAACCTGCGGCTGACCTTCAACGTCTTCGAGATGGTGTGGAGATACGTTATCCAGCGTTTGGGAACGCGCACCTGAGACACAGTTTGTTTTCAGGAAGCTGAAGGTCAACTGGAGGACCCGCCTGCCCCCTTTCGTCGACTCCACCAGGAACACATAACACCCCATAATTCTGTTTTGAGTGTGGCTGTAATTCTGCAGACAACCGGGGTCAACAGTCCAGTAAAAGGGCATCGGAGACTGTCGACGGAGCGTTGTCACAGCAACAGGAAACTCAGCATCCCCCGTGTTTTTAAAGCACTGCGATATTTGTGCTTTTCCATGAAGATGTGTTTTAGATTATATATATATCATCTTATTGGCCAGACGGTGTCCATGCCACCTCCTCACACAGGTGGAACAAGCTCACCGCAGAGTCACCACTCACGTGCTGCTCTGCAGCTTTCAATCGCGTCACATGATCAACAGGTGAGTTTGTCTAACTGTCACGTAACTGCAGGTGCCCAAAGTCCCTTTATTCTGAGCACGTTAAGGACTTCTTGTCCATGTTGGATTAAAAGTTAATCCTTGACCTTGCTGACATTTCTATCTGAGGGTCTGTTAGCTGAGCTTTTTAAAATGTATTCCTACGGTTTAAGCCATCATGGCTCTATATGGATGTCAATGTCGGTCAGTTGTCAGTTAGTGATGTCGTTTATGGGTGAAATGTTTCAATAAACATCTGATGGACTGCCCTGAAACTTGCACATCTATGGTGCTCAGAATTGTAAAAAACTTTTGATCCCTCGACCTTTCAAGTGTCCATCATCAGGTCAATGTGTCCAATACTTTGGTTACGCCCGTGCACCCTTTTCCGTGCATGAAATTGCATCGCTGCAAAAGTAATACAGCTAAATAAAAAACCTTTGACGTGGTCCGCCGTTGAGTCAGGACAAAACCACGCAGCCTGATAACAAGAGGAGTCGGAGCAGTTTCTTGCCCCCTCCTCTGCTCTCAGTCAAAGCTTTTTTTATCGTGTACTTTTGCACCGGGAAGAGAAATATTAGCATTTGATGTGAAACCGATGACTGAAATGTGGGTTCTGAGACGGGTCAACAGACGTTAAAAGCAACAGCTCTAATTACTTTATTTCATAAAGGGCCCGGAGCCAAATGGTGACAGGGGAGCCCAGAGTTCTTCCCGGTGTCTCTGTTCACTGCTCTGTGGAATTAGGTAAGAAAACAGATGTTTTTTTAAAAAGTTTTTTTAGCTGATCTGATTCTTTTGACTGTAACCTAGTTTGGTGAAGAGAGGAACACGAGAGATAAAGAGACGCCAGTTTCTTGTGTCACGTTGACCTCAATTCAGACTCAAATCCGCCTCAGACGGTTAACTTTTGCTCATCACTCCAATATGTTACATTGTTATTGTTATTGTGTTCCTGATGCTTACGCAGTATTCTACTGCTGGAACTGGTCCAGGTGGAGCAACTAAACTACTTTATATACAGTCATGCCGTGTCAGGTGATCACAAGATAAATCTGGGAGTCCTGCGATTCCTAGATTTACAATTTATTTTGGGAAAGAAGTTTGCTTTGTTGACATTTTCTATCATCTTTTTTTGTAAAAATAGATACATTTAGATACATTTGACCTCTTTTGGCCTCGTACAGTTATTTAAATGAAACCTTTTCAGACATTTTCTCTTTGGTGCACAGATTGTAACTCGGAGACATTACTTATTTGCAACAGCATTAAATCATCTTATCGTATTTTATATTTTTTTTGTAAAATCTTTACAGGGGGGGGGGGGGACTAATCTGCATCCTGCGTTCTTTGAAGTGAGAGCGAACCCAGAGGAAGACACACTACCTTTTAGTGTGAACCTGGTTTTAAGCAGATCTGAGTGACAGAACACACACACATGCGTGTAAATATGTATATATATATATATATATATATATATATATATATATATATATATATATATATATATTTTAGTTGTCCTTGTCTATGTCCTAAAGTATTTCTTCAAAGCGTCCTGCCTGTCACACCGGTTCTGTGATGTGGGGTCCTAATCCCCATTTCTTTAGTTTCCTGAGAGTGTGAAGTGCTGCTCTTCAAAGCCGCGGATGCAAGTGCATTCTGGGAATGAGTGACAACAATGTCGGCGCCGTTAAGCTCCTTTCGCTTGCTTTGACTTTGGACTGCCATTTTCTTCAATTTGAACTCCACTGATATTAACTTCCAGGGTGTCTTTTTTTGCAGGAGTAGAAACACACACACACACACACACACACACACACACGCTCTCTCTCTCTCTAAACTCTCCTCGCATTCCCCCGGTGTGTCTTTTGGGTTACGAGTTGTCAACATCAAGGCGTGCGCCCGCCTGCCGCCGTCGTCACAGCGCGGCGCTTGAAGTGAAGAGAACATTTTACTTCCTGACAATCATCTCAAAGTGTGTGCAGACGGTAACGCACACGCGGCTTCTTATTCAGTCGACCTTTAGATCCTCTAGCCATCTGAAGTCAGAGAGAAAACTGTTATTTCAGCTGTAAATTATTTCGCGAACACCAAAGTCATAAAACAACAGTTATTTTTGTATGTTCTAGCGACACTAATAATACCCATAAACACAGCTTGTCTCGTGGTAATAGGGGAGCGACTGAGCTATCTGTCTTGCTATCTGCTCTTCACATTTTTCAAAGTTATGCATAAAGCACTGCAATCAGTTTCTTGCAGGTTTGTTTTTAATACATCTATTTTTTTTACTGTGTAATAAACACCCATGCCAGTTGTACTGCTCTGGAAAGGAATATGTGAAAGAGTTGGTAACAAAGAAAACAACAACAAAGCTTTCTCATTTAGCTCCTGTGGATCATTTCTGTTTTACGGGCTGCGGTCGGGAGATTTGTGCAGCTCCTGAAAATGGAGGTGAATTGACTTTTGTTTGTGCTGCT
Source organism: Cyclopterus lumpus (assembly GCF_009769545.1). Classification (NCBI taxonomy): domain Eukaryota; kingdom Metazoa; phylum Chordata; class Actinopteri; order Perciformes; family Cyclopteridae; genus Cyclopterus; species Cyclopterus lumpus. The sequence goes on along the minus strand of NC_046990.1, from coordinate 11,250,897 downwards.
CACACATGTTGTATAATGTCCTCTGTGGCTTTGGAGGAGCTTTGTCTGAGAAAGCTTGAGAGAAAATGTGCATTACACACTGAGAAAGACACATGGGCCTAAAGAGTCAGGGAGGATGTAAGGAAAGACGAGGTATAAAGACATGGATAGAAATGGCCTCAACAGGACCAGCTGCTGTCTCCTTTGCTGCACACATTCTTCTTCCTTGTGTAATTCTGGCACCTACACTACCCACAATGCAACGTGAGCGCAGTGTTATGCTAGTAGCGGGTATCGTAGCCTCGAGCAGAGATAAGTAGCGTGCTAAAGAGGCCGGCTAAAATCAAAGAGGTTCTTTGAAGCTCACGATGCTCCACGGAGTAAAATGTTCAAACCGGGGATGCAAATGTTCTACGTCCCGTAAACGATTCCCTTACAGAAGCATGACATGTTAGATATATTTCATATAAAGGATCTTGAGAATGTTATAATACTGCTGGTTGCACAACACACTGTTCGTCCCACAGTGCAGATAATGGTGCTTTTGAACAACATAAAGGGAAGGTACACAAAGACAGGATAAGAAGCTTCTCAGAAACAGGTGTTGCAGGTGAAAATCAGTTCCTCCTTCAATAAAACATCACACAAACATGTTTTTTTATTTTTTTTAAAGGATGAACTGATTTTCACCGCAGCGGCTCAATGCAAGCAAACTTAAGACCGATCCTAGCTGGCCTTGTTTTTGTTTGGTTGTTGCTTCTCCGTGAGAGGAAAGAGGCCCCTTCAGTACATTAGTTTCAATGAATGGATTCTCCCTCTGGACGAAAGCTGGTCCTAATTGGAGACCCTCGATGAGTTATCCATTTTGAGCACCTTCACCCCCACCCACCTGGTTCCCATTGAGGTCATTGTCACATTCAGGCAACTGCTGCATCCTCAGATGTATTCAGAACATCTGTCAAAACATCTGTGTTGTTTTTCGCTTGTCATGAAGAAGCTTTTAGAGAACGTCTGTAACGTCTCTGAAGCGCTTTTCTTACACGCGTCTGTCGCTTGTCATTTTATGCATTTTGTTGTTGTCGTTTTCAGGCTTTGTCAGTTTAAAGGTTTTTGTTTTATTCTTTAATTTCTCAGTCAGAATTGTTGTCTCACATTCGTTGGCTTTTTAACATTTTACTTAAACATACAAAACTCATTTTGATACGTTGTCACAGTAGAACTGAACTAAATCAAACTAAACTCTAAATGACCTGATAAGATGAAGGTATCTTTGTAATGGTCACATTGTCAGCGTCAAGGTCGGTCTATTGTTCTACTTATTATGATGCTAAGTCCCCTTAGATACCGTCGCTAGGCCGGACAAGCTTAACAAAAAGAAACACGGGGAAGTCGGATCCCTTTATCTGTATCAGATTCGTCTCTCCAGGCAGCTCCAGGAAGGAAGGATATATTTATAGTGATAAACTATAGTGCTCGGAAACACTACCGCGTTTGTCCACAGGGACCGCCAAAGTCCACACAAATGAAAGTTCCTCACAGTATTTGACTGTACACAAAGTAATGTGACTTAAACAGTCACCGTTACCTTGAACAGATTTGAACAGACACTATTTTTTAATGTCGTTATCACAAGCTGAATTACGCATCCATATTCAGTAGTATCCTGGTGGACCGCAGCTCCATTAGAAACTTTTTTCTTTCTCATGGAAATTCTCTGATTAGTTCTCCTTTATAAACGGAACAATTCAAAACAACTTTCGTATGTTCAGTGATGAACAGACAATATCCATTGATTGCTGCTTCCTCTTCTCTTCATACATCCAAACACCTTTCAGACTTAAATAAAACGCTATATAAAGAAGAAGAGAGAAAAAAAAAAAAAAAACCAGCGCAATCAATATTCCGTCTTATTTTTCATTGTAATTATCCCGACACTGAAACAATAATGAGCTGCGAGCGTGCTTTGCGTATCAATTTCAATCCGTTTTGACAGTGAATGGGGATGATGTGCCGCCCCGATCGCCCTCTGTGAAGGAGTGTGCTGTCAATCGGATTTGGCAGATTGCTCGGGTGAAACAGTTCTTTTTGATAAAGTCCCAGTGGAGGAGTTGATTGGATCTCCTGAACACTGGCTGTGGGTTCGCCGTTGACGTTTCTGAGGAAGCCTTGAAACCCATTACGCTGTAACAGTATTACCATTCATCTCGGAGGAGGGGACGACTGTAGCACTCTTTTCTGTATTTTATTGGCACGTGAGGCCATCGGCGCCGGGCTGGACCGTCACAGAGACACATTTTTAGGGGACAAAAGTCTCCTTTCACACTCGGACAGCCACGGGCTACAAAAAAAAATAAAAAAGTTGTCTAAATTCAATTACAGTGATAGCATCGGCAAACACATACAGACACACAGAACCGAACTCAAAACGCAGCTGCATGCGCAAACATGGACACACACACACACACACACACACACACACACACACACACACACACACATGGTTGAAAGGCAATGAAAAGGCCCCAAACCCTTCAACTCTAGACAGAAATCAATTTCCAACTGGGAACTTGTGCTGAGGAGAGACGGTAATCGGTGGGCAGATAAGAGCTTGTTTGCTCCTGATAAGACACGCGACCACGACACATGTCCCATAAATTGAGATTTTACAGATTTGCCTTTGGGGGGGGGGGGGGCGCGCTGAAAGGGCCTGGGTATCTGAGTGACAGCTGATTTCACTGCAGGAGGTCCAAACTTTGTGCTCTCTTCTTGAATATCGTTACCGATAACGATTGGTGTTGGTGGAGATGGCTGCACTCCTAAAAGTAAGGTTTGCCTAAATCTAACTTTAGTTCATATAGAAAAAGAACACGCACCTCGGGCTGGAGGAGGACGTGGAGCGCCGTAGTTTGAAGCCTCGGGCCACAGATTGAGCTGCGCTACGTGGCGCTTTGCCATGAGAATTATACGTAAGTCTGCTCTGCAAACTTAAAAATCTTAAAGTCTTTCATTTAGATTTATTTTACACGAGTTGTGCACAGTAATGGGTCATAAAGTATCAATAAGGAGACGACTTGGTGACTGCCAATGAGAGCGTGGTTTTGATTTAGCCGGTCCCAGCTGGCGGTTGCTTAGTAACTCCATCCCTCACGCAGCCTCCTGAAGTCTAGATGTGAACACACTCCTGTGAGGCTGCAGACGGCAACACGGCTGAAGTTTCACGGCGTCTTGCACAACAAGGACAAAAGAGAAATCCACTCACGTTGATGACGGTCCACTGCTCCACTACGATGGCATCGTACGTCGGGGTTGCCGCGTTCGGCTCGCCCTCGCTCGCCTCCTGGAAGATGAAGACGCTCTCCACCGACTTAGGCAGCATATCTGCAGAGAAGAAGGAAAGAGGAAAGAAATCGAGGCGTGAAGAGAGTATTTACTGGATGGAGCGTGGCTGTCTTGTCTCTGCGGCTCCTTTAGGCCCTCCAGGCCAGAGGAAATGGAATGATATCACTCAGCCACATTCACACACAAGCCTTTATTACATGGCCGGTGGTGTGGGCCATTTGTATGAGCAATGTGCACTTATACATTATGCAGGGAGGTAAAAGAAAGGAGCAGGTATGTTAAAAAAAAAGGAGACATTATGCGCTGGTGGTTTTTCGGGGACTTGGAGCCCTGCTGGTTCTCGTGCTCGACAGCCAACAAACAACAAACAAAGCCTCACAACGAGGTGGATGCACCTGCTGACAGGGTCCAGAGGATCAGAGCAATGGCACCGCTTTAAAAAGAAAGAAAGAAAGATGGACAGATTTTAGCGCTGGCAAAATGTGGCCACTGATTTAATGAAGTCAGCCCGTAAGGCATTAAAGCATAAATCCTTTTGTGGAGACTGAATAATTCACCTTTAGAAAGACTTGAATTAAGTGAGCCACATGAAGCCATTGATGCTTTAGGCCACGAGTGAGATTGTGTGCCGCTGACCAAATGGATTTTATAAGCGTCTCTCCTGTTGGAAGCTAACAATCGCAGGATTGGCACCAGAGACGGAAACGTCGCTCTGGCCCCCGAGAGCCCCCCCCCCCTAACGTCTCTTGTTATTCATTTGATGCACGTGCACGTTACATGCGGGCACACGCACACACATGCACACGGACACAACACCACGGTCCAGTCTTCCCGGGCCGGCCTGAGTGCTTTCTCATTACTCCCACACCATTTACACACTAATGCAGTTTGCAGGGGCCCGGGCTCCAATATGAGACACTCCACATTTCATTACCGGGCCCTAATAGTAGGGGGATGAGAGGCTGCTGGAGAAAGGGAAGAAAGAGGAGGGAGGGAGGGAGTGAGACAGAAGGATAGATGGAGCGGAGGGATGACAGGCTCTTTTATTACCCCCCCCCCCCCTCCCTGAAAACCTATTTAGTACTCGCGCACGCTCAATTGAAGACATCTCTCAGACATTGTTGCTGTTCACCCCATCCACCCTTTCACCCTTTTTTCCCCTCTTCCTCCACTCCCTCCATCTCCTCCTTCCGCCCCCCCAGTCCAACGCTTCTCCGTCTCATTCCTCAACCCTTGGCATGTAATTGGAAGGAAAGCCTTTTGCGGAAAAACGCGAGGCACCGAGGCCCAGCATCGCCCCCCCCCCGGCGCCACGGGGATCACTCGGGAGACCTCGACACAGGGTTTCTGTCTCGCTGCTCTAGAGGAAGCAGCCTGTCTCTGGTGATGATGCAGACAGAGGCTGAGCAGAGGAGGGAGAGCAAGGGGGAGACGTGGATGAGTCGGAGTCGGTTGCCGGGGGCGTCGAGTCCGTCTGGGGAACGCACCGGTTGCGTGCACGAATAAACATTATCTCGCGCCTGTTGACTGAGAGCCGAGCAGCCGGCGGGCCGACTGAGAATAAGTTGTTTACACTTTAAAAAAGGACACCCTCAGTAAAATTGCCCGCCCCCCCCCCCCCCACCCCGTGACTCACACACTCAAGGTCCCAGGGCGAGGCATGCAAACACAGTGGCACTAAAAAACGGACTGACAGCATTGGGACTGAGAGACAAACGGAAGGGGAGAGTCGGATAGCAGGAGTGACAGCAAAGTGACACATAGCACCCGAATGACGGACTGGGGGGGGGGGGCACCAGCCCAGTCTGCGTAAGCTGACACACACACAGGGAAACTTCAAGCTTGTAGTAGTCTGTGGTGTGTGGGTGTGTGAATGCAGACGTCTTTGGCTGCACATTGCAAGTGAAGGAAGCGGTTTGTTCCTAATATTCACGGACGTGTTCGCCAACCTGCCGTCGTGCAGAGCGAGCGTACAGGAAGTTGTTCCCACGGAGCCGCGTGCAGTGAGTCTGTCCTCAAAATTAGTTTTAATGCAGCTCACAATTATCTTCACGGCCGTTCTCGATTAGTCATTTAGTCCAGAAAACATCAGAAAACAAGGAGAAAAATGTCCAAAAGCTTGCGGTTGCAGTCCAGAGCTTGAATCTTGATTATCAAAATTAAGAAGCTAAAACCATCAAGGTTTGAAAAATAGTCTTTAACGATTAACTGATTTTGAGAATATACCTACTTGATTAGTTTGTTGCCGATCAGCTGTTGTTCCAAGTTGCTAAAACCTTTTTAAATAAACCAATATACTAATATTTCATCCGTGAGTCCTGATATTTTTCTGTACACACAATCAAAAACAAGTGTGGCCACCTCAGAGCACCAGGTAGTGTTATTAACAATGTATTTGTGCAACTACTATCACAAACATAAAAAAAAAGAAAGATATATGGATTTACTGCCACAATGAAAGTTGATCTGGTTTTGTTCAAAGACACTATCGGGCGTTTGATAGATGTCCGCCTGTGTCGAGAGGCAGGAGGCCGGGGAAGAGGCGGGTCTGTGAGCTCAGACTGCATGACTGACAGCTGGGGGTTCTTCCTGCGTCCTCACCTGAGCCTCTGCAGCGTGGCAGATAGAGTGGCATTAGGTTGGTCCTGTTCGAATAGACGAGAAGCAAACATGATAACAGGATTTTATACACCTCATCCTTCTTGCAAGTTAATCGGAGCAGACGGGGCTTTATTGGGGCCTTAAAGAGGGTGAATACAGGTATATCCAGACAAGAGTTCATGAACATTAAAGCGTGGAGACATATTCTCGTAGAAATCTCAAATACGTGAACCTGAAAATGAGCATGATATTCATTGAGTAATCTAGTGGAATCCAATAAAGACTTGTGAGCGTGCATCTTAAGGCCAGTGTTTGTGCGTTCCAAGTCCGGAAGGTGACCTTGCCCAAGGTCACGTCTGCTGACACGGTTTAAACATGGGTGTCCGGCGCCGCCTCAGAGAGCTGGAGACGGGCAGCTGACAGCTTATCTATATTTCAAGCAGGGTGAGTGGACATCCAGCGGAGAGGGAAAAGAAAAAGGGGACCGGGGTGTGTGTGTGTGTGTGTGTGTGTGTGTGTGTGTGTGTGTGTGTGTGTGTGGATTGCATGTGGCTCTTTCCTGCACAGCTGGCGGGCAGCTTCCTGTATGTTACCAGGAAGATTTTAGCTGGTAGAGAGAATACTGCTTGAAATACTGTTTGCAAATGTATTAGCGGTTTGTTTTAATACAGAAGAGGTGGACATCGCCATTAATAATCTGTATTAATATTCGTTAATTAGTTACAGCTGAAATGTATCTTAGAAATGAACTTTCTTACACCCGTAGAAGAGATTCATCCTCCATCCGCCCTGAAAATACTACAATAATTATAAGTTCTTACACTTTCAACATGGTCAAACTTCAAGATAACTATAATTTAAATAATTTAGTTAGAGCCACAGAGGACTTTCAGTGTGAAAACAAAAAAGGCATCATTAACAAGCAAAAATGGACGAGTGCGAAACTGAACTGAACTTTAAACTGGTTTAAATGCTAAATGAACACAGAGCCACTCTGCACAGAAAGCCTGCGTGTGCACAAACGTGCACAAACATGCACAAACATGCACAAACATGCAGTTAAATTCAAATTCCTGGTTTTACCTGAATTTATGTTTCCAGAATAAGAAATCAAAAATATTTTCACATTTCCCCGCGTCTCTCTTGCTCCATCTCCCTCCTTTCATCTCAGCCCCTGTTGGCTTTGCCCACATTTAGACCGTCATGCACGTGAATAGCTCGATGTGGCTCTGGAGATAGCTTAAGCTCTACGAGTAACACCTCCACTGCTAGTTCTCCAGTAAACAAACTCACCCCCCCCCACCCTGCTCACAGCTCAGGGAGATGCTGCGCTGTGTGGATTTTCATATGGGTGTGTGTCTCTGGAGGTATATGTGGATGCATGCCGCGTACATGTGTGTGTGTGTGTGTGTGTGTGTGTGTGTGTGTGTGTGTGTGTGTGTGTGTGTGGAGCCAAAGGATCCGTAAATTTAATATTGCTATAATATCGTACCCTGTGGCTCCTCGCTCTGCAAACAACCTGCCACACCAGACAGGACTCGCACCGTCTGAGCGACGCACACACACACACACACACACACACACATGTGAATACAAACAATGCCCCCCCCCCCACCCCCCGAATGCTTTCTCATCCGCCGTTACCATGGAAACCCATCTTTAGAAGGAGCTCGGGGACCATCACGGTGCGTTTTTTTTAGCGTAAACGGACCTCCCTCTGGACCGCGCCACAGACGACTGTCGGAGACGATAGAAAGGTAACAGAGTTCTTTAGGAAAAGAGAGAGAGAGAGAGAGACATGCAGCGATGCACATGCTAAAACAAAAAGGAAGGCAATATGAACATATGGCTGGGCCCGCTGGAGGAAAGGGGGGACTACCACTGACATGACAGCTCATCTGGAGGGCAACAGGAATATCTGTACTGACTTTCATGGCTATCCATCCAATAGATGTGGAGGCATTTCACTCAAAAGCAAGAGAAAATGTCATGGGGGGTTCATGAGGAGTCACCTTCATGGCACCAATTATACCTGCACCAAATTCAATGGGCAATCCGTCCAACAGTTATGTTAAGTAGTGACCTGACGTAACACTGCCATCTCTAAAATAACGCAGCTCAGCAACACATCTTTCTCTTGGAGGAATAGTGTAAAATCAATATTAGTCCACCAGGATGAAAGCAAAAAGAAGGCCATTCTTTGTAAAGACACACACACACGATTGCTCTCATTAGACTGGGCGTGTTCCTGTCGGTGCATGAAACCGTGAAACCGTGCTGGTTTGCTCTTTATCTCAAAACAAGGCCGTCACCCATCACGACTTGCGGGCGCCTCTCAGAGCGCCATGCTTCTGCTGTCACACTGATGTTCACGAGGTTGAGACGGCCCCCTGCATCGCGTCTCAAAGAAGAGTCGCTAAATATGGCAGCGGCAGGGAGAAGGGATACGGATTCAAAAGCCGAGCGGCTTGTTTTACGTAATTAGCCGCGAACAACAAACGCGCTTTGATTTGAAATGCCGCTTTGATGTCACGCTGCCGGAGACCAACATCCCCAAAGAACAGCGTTCGGCGATGTAAAGCTGCCTGTTTCCTAAAGTGTCTGTGGCCGAGCTGTGGGCTGAGGCGGTTTCATATCCCAGCCAGTCAGTGTTCAAGAGACGCAGACTTCAGCCACGCATGAAAAATGCAAAATATGTTAGAGGAACCTAAGCAGAGGGGAAAAAAAAAATGTAATCATAATAACACACTTCATTACTCCATTCTCGGGACATGAAATATGCAGGCGGGCACTAATTTGTTATCAGGTTAATTATCTATGTTTCAGAGTTGCTGAGGCGTTCACTTTTCCCAGATTAATGAATTATGACTGTTATTTACTCTGATTTCTCCAGTGTCACAGTGAGCCACCGGGGTCTGATGGAAGAGGAAACCCCAAACAGGAAATAGTTTAAAAGAGGATACTAGACGGCTCCAGAATTTGGAAGACGCCACCATAGCAGTGTGTCAGCTTAAAACCTCCAGCAGACAGTGACTGAGAATTATCTGTAAAATACTCAAATGTTTACAAAAGTCACTGCCAAAGCGTGACAGTTTTCACCAATAATAATATTATAATCCTTATTTTCAGCGTTTAATGTTAACATACACGATCTCTCAAGGCGTCGGGGTCAAAGCTGTTGCTGTGACACTTAGCTTAGCTTCTGGACACGCTCCAAGAGTACATTTTTGGTCACGCGCAGTGGAAATGCAGATATAAAAAGATCACATTGGAACGGACAGATAACAATATACAATAGCTGGCAAAGAATGTGTCGCAGACGGCCTTTTAGCCGGCAGCCTGCGCACTGACAAAAACCTTTTAATTGGAGCTTTGAAAAGGTATCTGACCATCTGTAATTTAATTACTCCCATGCAATTCTGTGTTTTGTGATTCCTAGTTTAATTATAGCCTTTTCAAAAAAAAAATCAACTATAAATGATATAACCACGGTTTTTGGAGACACCATTTTTTGTCCTGCTGTCCAAGGTGCGCTCAGTGGGTGTGCCGGGTCCCCCATCCTGACGTCAACCTACTTACAGTGTTTACAAGTCAATGCACTCAGGGAACTTGACTTTTCAGGGTCCTGCTTACCGTTCCCATTGCCCAGGTGGAAGTATCCGTCGACCAGGGAGGCGCCATTGTTGAAGTGCTGAGTCATGTGATCCAGCCAGTTGGCCTCCACGCCTTTGACCCCCTCGTCACAGTTTTGAACCCGCAGCGGCACCTTGACGGTGTAGTACTTCATCTGGCCCTCTCGCGCCGGCGGGTGGTTGTACAAAGCCAGCAGTTCCGCGCCTGTCGGATAAAAAAAAAAAGAAGCAGACGCCGTCGGTTTGACTCCATACGGGTCGTGGCGATACAGATGTAGCCTCTGTGTAGTCCCACGTTTCTACTGCATGATTATTGAACCACCGCTGTACATTGGCCACAATCCAAAGTGCAATTTGGCTCCGTCTGCAGGAGCACTTTGCCTCTTCGGCTGCCAGAGGTTTAAAGGAATGGCCCGATAAACGGCTGGCGGAGAGACAAATGTTTGCAGTATTTGGTCATAAACTACTTCTTTTCCATCTTAAAAGAGTTATTTTTATTGGGAGGACTTACTGTCCTGTGACTTTACATCGCTGGCCACACAGCCGCACTGTGAGCGATGTTGCGATAGCCAATTGGAAGGACTTTGATTTCCTCTGAGATAAAGAAACTCGGCCGACAGTCAAAAAGCTTCGTGGCCAAAGAGAAAGTTGGCCACGTTGTTCCTGGTAGTCAACAGCAATTAACCATTTGTGTGCTTTCTTGTTTTCCAACCAGTTGGATTTTGTCTCACTGCAGAAGACTGATTGATGCAGGACACCAGGACCACAATGAGATATCCAACAGGTATTTCTCACACTGAAAAAAGGGCAGAATCGGGACTGAAATTAGTCGAATTTCAGCCCAAATAAGCCGAGACCCTCGTAACAAATTAGACCTTGACACGTAGTTTTATTGTGATGTTTTCATTTGATACCTTTTCGTCTAATAATGATGTGGATGGGTTAACATTGGAGTTAGTTGTCAGCCCGGAGCGTCTTTAAATCATACAATAAATATGTGAAACCTGTCTTCTTTTAATTAAATTTTTGTATAATTTGAAGCTATTTAAATTGCATCCTGAAGCGTTTTTGTTAACCCATGTGGGACGGGACAGACTTGTATGCAAAGACGGCGTAACACAAACCTCAATATCATGAGCCGAACCCCACCTGACAGGTGCAAAACAGACGAAAAATGAAAAGGTAATACAAGATTAGATTTGTGTTGCCCCAAGCTGGACTCACAAATACGGCTCTTTTCATTCTACAAGTCTCTCATTTTCCTTTTAATGTTTTCCCAGAAGTGATGTTACCCTGCTGACGCAGAACTTGAAAGGGGCCATTCCATTGTAACCGAGTTAATTCGTAGTATAACCTTGAATAATGCATTAAAAGCTCTCCAGCTCGCTGTTGTTTACATCAAGCAGAAATATACATAATGCAGCGGGCGTCAGGACGGGGGAACCAGGCTTGGTAATGTGCCCACGGTACGCATGGCGCCGCTCCTCGCTCGTACCGCATCAAATCAAAGTGGAAATACTTGTATTTGTTGTGATGTGAGCGAAATATTGTCTCTTTGAAAAAAAAAACCCCACAACACGTGAGATGAGAGTGGGGGTTTCAATCTGGCAACCCAAATCCAGTCCCATTTCACCCCTTTTTTTTCTTCTTTTCGAAATTCAGAATGTGCGGCACTGCCACCCACACACCCACATGTCACAGTGTGTGTGTGTGTGGAGGGGGGGGGGGGGGGGGGGGGGGTCGATGGCAGGGGGAGTCATGGCTCAGTCGCTTTGGTGCATCCGTCCGGCAGACACCCAGGAAGCATGAATCATTTATAACCTTTTCTTGTCTGACCGATGTGACAGCTGGCCACCAAATTCCCTAAATCTTGTCATTTGTCACTCTTGAGAAAAGTTGAATCGCAGTAGAATATCCACCCGCTCTCCCCCCGCGTCGCTCCCCTATGTCGCTCCCCTATGTCGCTCCCCTATGTCACCCCCCTATGTCGCTCCCCTATGTCACCCCCCTATGTCTCCCCCCTATATCACCCCCCTATGTCACCCCCCTATGTCTCCCCCCTATATCACCCCCCTATGTCACCCCCCTATGTCTCCCCCCTATATCACCCCCCTATGTCACCCCCCTATGTCACCCCCCTATGTCTCCCCCCTATATCACCCCCCTATGTCACCCCCCTATGTCGCTCCCCTATGTCGCTCCCCTATGTCGCTCCCCTATGTCACCCCCCTATGTCTCCCCCCTATATCACCCCGTGTTCCAACGAGGACAATATGGCAAACTGAGTCTTCCCATTCAACGGCCTGCGACCTGCCAAAAGGACTCGTGGTGAAGGGTTTGAGCAGCGGTCTGCGCCACATAGACTGGTTTACAGTCACATAGACTGGTTTAAGGCCACACACACTGGTTTAAGGCCACACACACTGGTTTAAGGCCACACACACTGGTTTACAGTCACACACACTGGTTTAAGGCCACACACACTGGTTTACAGCCACATAAACTGGTTTACGGCCACATAAACTGGTTTAAGGCCACACACACTGGTTTACAGCCACATAAACTGGTTTACGGCCACATAAACTGGTTTAAGGCCACACACACTGGTTTAAGGCCACACACACTGGTTTAAGGCCACATAAACTGGTTTACGGCCACATAAACTGGTTTAAGGCCACACACACTGGTTTAAGGCCACACACACTGGTTTACAGTCACATAGACTGGTTTAAGGCCACACACACTGGTTTAAGGCCACACACACTGGTTTACAGTCACACACACTGGTTTAAGGCCACACACACTGGTTTACAGCCACATAAACTGGTTTACGGCCACATAAACTGGTTTAAGGCCACACACACTGGTTTAAGGCCACACACACTGGTTTACAGCCACATAAACTGGTTTAAGGCCACACACACTGGTTTAAGGCCACATAAACTGGTTTACGGCCACATGAACTGGTTTAAGGCCACACACACTGGTTTAAGGCCACACACACTGGTTTACAGTCACATAGACTGGTTTAAGGCCACACACACTGGTTTAAGGCCACACACACTGGTTTAAGGCCACACACACTGGTTTACAGTCACACACACTGGTTTAAGGCCACACACACTGGTTTAAGGCCACACACACTGGTTTAAGGCCACATAAACTGGTTTACAGCCACATAAACTGGTTTAAGGCCACACACACTGGTTTAAGGCCACATAAACTGGTTTACAGCCACATAAACTGGTTTACGGCCACACACACTGGTTTACGGCCACACACACTGGTTTACGGCCACACACACTGGTTTACGGCCACATACGCTCCAGTTTTGTCCCATGAATCCTTTCCGTGTGAGCTTTGGGTCAGGGCTCTTGTTTTCTGTAATTGTGCTGTAATTAGACACATGGAAACATCGAGCCACATTGGAAACAGATGACTCCTTCGCTAGTGATGGAACTCTTCATTTATAATAGCTTGACACGAAATAACAGCCACTAGTGAGGAACATGCTGCTCCGCCTCCGTTTCTCTCACATTATCGGATGTTTTCTGTATCATAGCTGAGAGTTCCCCATGCATTGTGTTCCATTACTGTCTAATAACGCTGTGATTATGGCACCAGGGCACTAAGTAGCTATCTTTCCGCGTCTGTAAACATCTTTTTAGCGGAGATGTGTTTACAGGCGATATTATTATTATATACTGGAGCCACTACAGGGAAACTTCAGCAGGGCAAAACAGAGCAGCGGGTAGTACCAAAAGATATGGGTACTATTTTATATTTATACGTAGGCATGATATCCATCACTGTGGACTGCAGGATATTAATAAGTCAAACTGGCGTTCTGAGTATTTCAGAGACATCTGACGCTTGATGATCTCTGTGTGGGGAATAAACACATCTTTCTATCTTTCAGCTGCAAATTGAAATATCAAAGTGGCTGAGCTTCGCGTGGTAAAGCAGCATTAGAGTCTGCAATGTGCTGAATGTTTAGTATTAGAAATCGCTTTTGTGGCATTCATTTATTAAACATGAGAATTCTGAAAAGGCTTATAGATCGACTTTCTCCCTCTTTGTGCCAGCCAGGACTCAAACCGGTGACCCCGCGGTTACGTATTCACTCTGACAGGCTTTAGACAACAACAACATCCTATAATTCCTGTGAGGAAGAACACGAGGTTAAGGTTCTTTGATCTTTACTAAACTCCATTAGTGACCGACATAAATCTCTAAAACGAGTCCGTTGCCAAGCTCGCCGCTCCCCTCGTCTCCCTGGCCTTTAAATGACAAGCACACAGCGTCGTGTGTACGTACGAGTGCATAAATAATAGGAACGCTGGCGCAGCCTCGTTTGGCTTCTTTTGGCCGTGTAACAAGAACGAGATTTGAAAGCCAGCCGCCGTCCCGATCAATAACTTTATTGCTTTTTCTGAGAATTATTATGCTCATTTTTGTGCTGTAGGGCAGTAAAATCTTACCTAATGCCTAAATGATTTGATATTTATGGCTGTACTTGGGTACCACACACACACACACACACACACACACACACACACACACACACACACACACTCAAGGAGTCGTTTGTACCTAATCAGCAGATGACCGCTGAGCCTTTTCGAGATAGAGTCTGAGCCGCCGTCCGTCTAACAAGAAAAGGAGCGCTTGGTTCCCGTCAGGACGTTGAAAGCGTGCCGTTCAGAGGATTATCTGACGGCGGCCTCGTGACCCTGCAAGTGATCTCAGCGCGTCTTTGCTGCCTGACATGTCGTCGTTCCAACATCTGAGACGCTGGACGCTGATCCCATCAGAGCAGCGATAACGCTGTAAGACCAAGCGGCTGAAAAGACCCCCGAGCACATTGACTGAGATGATTCCAGACTGATATTCCTCAGGATTACACACTCGTGATAAAGCTCTTAATTTGTTTTCATTTTACGCTGCGTCTGAAGCTCGTTATGCGTGTGTGCAGCTGATAAACTTACATCCTGCCAAGAAACTCAATCAATGCATCAGAGGAACAGGAATCTCAATTAAACACTCGTTAAATGTTTTTTTGTGCGTGATTTCCTGTACAACTTCTTATCCCAACTCTTCCTCCAAAACACATTTAAATATACTGCTGATTTGCATGGCAGCTTATGTTTTATTTTGGAATCCATGAACGATGACCTTGTTGTAATGCGTAGAAGTCGATGAAATATGGTAAATTGAAATGTTCCCATAGAGTGTTCTTAAAAAAATAAACAAGAAAAAAACAACCCAGGTGGCATTTAATTCCCTACAAAGTGTTTTCGCTCATGCACATTTGCCGTATCTGAAAGCAGACGCGGGGTTGTCTTATCCAGACATAATTGTACAGCTGTCTCTCCCATGTTATGCTTCTGCGTGTGTCCTCACACCAGAATCCCTTTCCTTCCCAGAGCGTTTGATTCCGGGCTCGGTTTTCTATCCAGAGCTCCCGGTCTCGGGGACGGCGAACGTCTTTTGAGACCCCCCCCCCCCCCCCCCCCCCCCCCCCCCCAGACCTTCGCCAAACACACTTCGACGTTCACCTCCGAGATCTGAGGATTAGCGAGGGACAAGCCAGCGGGAGCCGAGACTCTCGGGCCTCCTCGGCGGACTGGGCATCGGTAGAAAGAGGGACATTGGAGCTTGGCAGGCTCCCCTTGCCACCCCGACTGGCTGCTACAGCAGAGCTGCTGGCGTTGTCACAGGGATTCAGGGAGGGAGGGGGGGGGGGGGGTGGGGGGGTGGAGGAGGAGAGAGAGCTGTGAAGCTGAGGGAGGTAGAGGACGAGGCAGTGGGGGATTATCTCACAGCAAAATGCACTGTAGGGAGGCCCAGATGGACCAGTGGGCCGTGCTCTGCTGCGATGCCAATTTTGTTTTACCGCACACACACACACACACACACACACACACACACACACACACACACACACACACACACACACACACACACACACACACACACACACACACACACACACACACACACACACACACACACACACATACGACACCCAGTATTAGGTGCTTTAAGCCTTTAATAGCTTCTACATACAAATATACAGCATTTACACAAACACACAATGCACTGTTTGCACATGAAAAACAGGTCCGAGGAGGGAGGAGGAGGGGGGGGTTCGGGGGGGTTAGGTGGGGGTTTAGGTGGGGTCTCCATCTGTCAACGAGAGATGCTCAAATAAAGCTCAAACTATAAATGCCTGTGCTTAATTTCAACAGGCCTCACGTTCTGGGAAGACTGAAAAGTGGGCCGTGAAATGTGCGTTTTCCCCCCCGAAGAAGCTCCCGGTGGTGAATTTCATCGACTTGGCTTCATCGGCTGAGCGTGAGCGTGAATTTGTATGCGCCTCGCGCTATAAGACGATTCCCTTTGTGTAACGGAGAGAGAGGATTATATCCCGAGGCAGCACATTGTTGTGTAACATCGAGGCAACACCAAGAAATCACACCTCCGCGGTTTGTCGAGTGTTTCAAGAGGGATCTGGGGCTCCAAGAGGGATCTGGGGTTTCAAGAGGGATCTGGGGATCTGGGGTTCCAAGAGGGATCTGTGGCTCCAAGAGGGATCTCCAAGAGGGATCTGGGGCTCCAAGAGGGATCTGGGGTTCCAAGAGGGATCTGGGGCTCCAAGAGGGATCTGTGGCTCCAAGAGGGATCTCCAAGAGGGATCTGGGGCTCCAAGAGGGATCTGGGGTTCCAAGAGGGATCTGGGGCTCCAAGAGGGATCTGAGGTTCAAAGAGGGATCTGGGGCTCCAAGAGGGATCTGGGGCTCCAAGAGGGATCTGGGGTTCCAAGAGGGATCTGGGGTTCCAAGAGGGATCTGGGGCTCCAAGAGGGATCTGGGGCTCCAAGAGGGACCTGGGGCTCCAAGAGGGATCTGGGGCTCCAAGAGGGATCTGGGGCTCCAAGAGGGACCTGGGGCTCCAAGAGGGATCTGGGGTTCCAAGAGGGATCTGGGGCTCCAAGAGGGATCTGGGGCTCCAAGAGGGACCTGGGGCTCCAAGAGGGATCTGGGACATTTGTCAACACGTCGTTCACTTCCTGTCTCCCGTCTCTTCCCGCAGGTTCACATATTCGCATGGTATAACTTTATAGTCCTAATTTGCATGTTGTTTTTTGCGTCACACATCCTTCTCAGGTTGAGTTTATCACAGTAACCGTAGCGACCACTCACCGTCGCCCCTCCGCAGGCGGTATCTCAGCCTCTCATTCGCGTCTTTGTTGTTGTTGTGACACGGCGACTCCTCCTCCGTCGCCTCCTCCGTCAGCTCCTCGCTGTGCTCCGGGTCTCCCTCCACAGGCGAGACTCCGGCCGGACTGCCCTCCGCCGCGCTCCCCGAATGGTTCCCGGTGGTCCCACTTTGATTATTCTCCACACTTGGCGCTCCTCCCCCGGCCCCCTCGTTCCCGTCTTTGTCCCCGGCGGCGTCCTCGTGAGCTCCCGGCGCCGCGTGGTTTCTGGGGCTCGAGGGGTTCGAGGGGCTGCAGCTGCCCAGGGAACCGAGCACAGAGCTGGGGCTAGAGTGCAGGGAGAGGGAGGGCGTGTCCGGTTGTCGGATCCTGGTGCACGGGGCCCCGTAGGGCTCCTGGACGAATCCCACGAACATCACCCCCTGGTCTGCAGCATCCTGGATCTGCTGTTGGGAGGACAACAAATCAAAGTTAGAATGACAAATAATACAAATATAAGTGATCCTACTTTGCATTCACTGATTTTGACTTCTAAAACAATGAAATCTAAAAAATCTGTCAACTATTTTGATGTTTAATGAACTTGATTCATTATTTTTAAGCATGCCAAACAACTTATCTAATGATTTTCTTCAATTATGATAGTATATTGATTAGCTTCTGGTGTGGGCTGTTGCTTAGACCCCTTGAAGATGTCCTCTTATTCTTTGAGAAGGTGTGATGGGTATTTTTCTACCACATTTCTTTCCCTACAGAGTAAAAAATCAACGAGTCATGATTCTGATCGTCAGACGAATGGATCATAAAGGTAATCATTGCAGGTGCAGCCTGCATGCAGAGATCTCGTTACGTGAAGCTGCTGTTGTTGCACTCGTTGGTTTGGAGCATCAGCAAAACGCCCGAATTGTAAATTCAGGAACGCGAAATGAAACTATGAAGCAGAACAACAAGATATTTCCCCAGAGGTCTCAAACTGAAACTGAAACTTTCAGGATGACTTTGAGATCAATTATCTTGAATTGTTTTCCCCTACAATAATCCTCACGGAGTACCCTGCATCTGCTCTTTGGTTGTTGTTTTTTCACCTCGTCCAATCACTGTTGATTCGATCGGAGCGACCGCAGCCCGTCAGGCATCACACATCCAGCGTCTTTCTGGCATTTTATGTCAATATTGGGATTCTGCCACGGAGCGAAATTGAAACTTTAACTGTCAGAGACTGTTAATGATGCTATTCTCTATTTCTGCACCCCTCCATCAACCCCCATTTAACGGTAATGCAGGCAGTCAGAGAGAGAGAGAGAGAGAGAGAGAGAGAGAGAGAGACTGTTCAATGTTGGTGCAGTGGATCGCAAAGTGGATTCGAACAGTGTGCTCTAATGATTGAATTTATTTTTAGCACCATTATCATTTTAATGTTATCAAATTCTGTGTTTGACAAAGTAGAACCGTTCAGTTTAGAGATCGTGTTCCAGAGACGTCTCCGAGGCTGCAGAAGGAACCACAGATGTGTTGAAAGGTGGAACAAGGAGACACAGAATACTTATAAAGTATGACTTTATGGATCGGGACCTTTTAAATAAACTTAAAAGATGCTAAATGGAAACAACTGTGTGGTTATTGAATATTATGTTTATTTTCAGTTGAAATGTCACACCATTGGGGACCTACGGTACCATAATACAAAATACATGGATCATTTTTCTTAACTTAGTAATCTGAGTGACAGCGCGGTCTTACATGGAGCGACCTCGGGTCAAGAAAATGAGGTTTCGAGGTCACAAAGGAAATTTTGCATCGCATCATTTCTCTTCATTAATGGAAACGATGCCGAGCACAAACTTGATGAAAAATAGCCTGGAAGCAGCTTCTCCTTATTCTGCCACCAGAATATCAACAGCCTGCAGATGAAAAACTCATTTCAATTTTGACTTGAGACCACATTTCCCATTTCCCCCCCCTGTAAGTTATTAAAGTGGCACCAGGAGGAGGTGTCTGAAGGTCAAGATGAAAAAAACAAGGAGAGAGATGACGGAAAGAGTGGCAGAGGGATAACGACGGAGATCGAGACGGCGGGGAAGAGAAAGAGAAAGAAAATGAGAGGATGGAAAAAAGGAGATGAAGATAGAAAAAAAAACCAGAAGGAAACGGAGTCTGAAGGGAATGGACTTCTCCGCTCGCTCCTCCAGCGCTCATCCATGTCCAAAATAGATTTCTAGCCCGGCCTCCTTCTCCTCCAGCGAGCCTGTAGCAGCTCAGTAGATTAAAATGATAACCGACGGTAATGAGGTCCTGCAGGACTGCGGCTGCATGACTAATCGAAGGGCAGGAATGTACAGAAAGGTTCACGAGCGAAGGCTTGGAAGGCCGACATGACGCTCGGTAATGTACAGATTAAGCAGACGAGGGGGGGTTGAATCGTGATGACGGGGCACAACCTGAGAGGAGGGTGTGTTCCATCTGAAGTGCCATTTCAAAACGGGCGCCGTGCGCTCCACAGACGATGTTCATGATCAGATCAGTGGATGTGATTCTTGCTTTCATCTCCTCGATGGGGAAATACGGAAATGGGAAGCTATTTGGTGTGCAGATGAGCATTAGCCTTGACCCGCTAAGGGAACACGTCTTTTAGTGTATTACGTACACGCTGCCAGGCTTATTAGTTTGAGTTGCACCACAATCATAGTTGCAAAGCTCCCACTAATTCATAGCTGACAAGTTTCCTTTGTTATCTTTTGAAACAGCAATTTACATAAAAAAAAAAAAGGAAAGAACAACTTTTCTTTTCATTGTCGCTCCTCTAACATCGTGTACCTGCCTCCCAGCTTTGAGTGACGGGCTGCAGTGGAAAGCCTTCAGCCTGACAGCGGTAAACACACGGACATTGTGTTCAGACAGGAAGGCGCGCTGGACAGAGTACTTTGAGTTTTGATAGCAGACTTGGGTTTCCATGCTGGATGCGAGCCTGCTTTGGATCCTCGACTCAGTATTTGAAGTTAGAATATGCATCTCGCCATCGAAAAGCCATTCCTCTCCAGTCAGACCTCCCTATCTCTCGCTCCCTCCCTTCCTTCCTTCCTGCATCGCTCCTTCCAGCTAGGCACAAACTGACAAACCCCCTTCAGCTTGGCATCTGTAGAGCAGCCCTACCTTCTTGACGTAGCCCTGGATGAGCTCTGGCGTGGGCACCTGCTCGGCAGACAGACACTCTTCCAGCTGCAGTTTGTACGATGGGCAGACAGACTGGCTCCTCTCCACCCTGCAGGCACCACGGTGGGGGGAGAAAGGACAATGAGTGTCAGCCTCTCAGCCAGCGTGCTGGGCAACATAACACAAAAGGGCACCTGTGCCTTTACACAGATGCAAACCAACATTCACAAACTGGCTCATTTTAAAAACACAATTACAGCCATAAAACATCCTCAAAACAGGGTGCTAATACAAGCCCCGTACCCCCCACCCCCCCATCAACAAATTACACTGCATCAATAGGCTTTGTTAACGTCATTATTGCTCTGTGGGGCGCCTTCATCCCTCCCCGCTGAGGCCGTATCTATGAGCGGGGAGAATCTATTTATATGGTGTTGCATTTTCCTATTCTGTCCTCTGGAGGAAATCCCAGAGCCAGCCCCGAGGAGACGAATGCCCCGGCTTCCACCTCCCTGCTTCTCATCCTGTTGACAAAGACTCTGTAGCACGCTGAGGAAAGACGGCTAAGAAGCAGTATACAGTGTGTGTGTGTGTGTGTGTGTGTGTGTGTGTGTGTGTGTGTGTGCTCTGGCTTTACACGGACACCTAAAGTGTAGGAGGGTAAAAGATGCATGTGTGCATATTAGTGTGTGTGTTAGGCAAAGACTCCCTCTGAGTGCACATGCATGTCACTGTGTGTGTGTGTGAGTGTGTGTGTGTGTGTAACTGTCAGTTTTCTGTCAGCGCCCTGTCATGCAGATTGAGCTGCATCAATTATAAATAACATTTGGGAAAATTAATGGTTTTAAGGAATAGTTTACGGCAAACGTGCTTATTTTCTGTCTTGTAACATGTCCAAGACGTAACTTAAGGCATCATTTCCCTCTTTTCATTTTTATTATTGTATGTACTAAACAAAGAAGATGCCATTCAATCTTAAGTTTTATTTATAGCGCACCTTTTCAAGCAAATCAAAAGCATCTCAAAGTGCTTTAAGATGAAGAGACCAACATATCGGAAGTAAAACACTTTGAATACAAAAACTAAAAGGTCACCATTGTACAGATCTTAAAATCAGCATATGTGCCCTTCTTTGGGCAGCAGAATGTTGAATTAATTCTGGCTTATTAATATTATATATTATATATATATATATATATTCGTTGGTAGAGCAGAAAGGAGAACGATGCATGTCAGCCTGCTAGTTATAAAACGGGAGTCGTCCGTCTCTGTGTTGCTCAGAGAAACGGATTCACTTTATTTATTCAAATATAGAATAGTGTCGATAGAGTAAACTTTAGAGGTGAGTTTTATTATACTGTGTCCAAAGCTTGGCTAGCTTTCTGCCCAGTTTTAATGCTAAGCTAAGCTAACCAGCTGTTGATTACGGCCATCTTCTCATTTAAAAGTTACATTTTTCTGATTTTATCTTATGCTATTGTTGTTTTGATGAGAAGAACAAGCAAATCCAAAGTACTTACATAAAGTTAAGGAAGAAGTTCCCATAATGCAGTTTAATAGCCTCTTCTGCTGTTTGTCACGGAGGCTTCCTGTTTCCTGAGATAACTTGTGTAACAAAGCTTCTTCCAGCGCTACAGAAGACTGTTTCCACAGACACTACCAGGACTAGTAAATTCACTTTGAGTGTGAGGAAGCCCCTGTGAAGTTTTCCAGGGATGGCAGATACGGGTTTATACACAGAAGATACAAACCTCTCCTCCAATATTCCCAGGGAACCCGAGACCACTACACTCTTCTTTATATTCTTCTATTCGCTTTTGAGCCTCACCTGCTGTTTCTACCCCGTCAAAAGGAGCCTACATTTCCCTTTTTTCATGTCCCTTTTCACTCTCTGTATAAATGTTGCTAACCTGAATCTTCACAGGCTCGATGGAGCAAAGGCACTCTTGTATTTCCCCACATGAGTCACACAGTTTTTAAAATAGAAATCAGTGCGTTACCACTCCGAATGCCAGCCTAAGTCTTTCTGTTAGACTCCACGGCACAACCAATGGCCCTCGCCTTTGTCCTCCACCTCCCCCCACCCCACACACACACACACACACACACACACACACACACACACACACACACACACACCCGCCGCTCTGCGTCTGCAGAAACTGGGCCGACTGACTCGTGAAGCACAGACTTCACACGCCGTGTGAAACATTCATTACGACGAGCCGAGACGCGCCGAAACGAGCCGAGACGCGCCTCTCGCTTTCTCTGCATCCAAAAGGCGCGATGGCAGAAGCCTGGTGGCGCTGTCAGAAAAAAGGTGGATGTACCCCCAACCCCCCCCCCCCCCCCCCCCCCCCCACCGTGGGGTTGCGACGCAGATCACAACCAACCAGCTCCAGGTGTGACTTCAGGGAAGGAAAGGGAGATGCAGACAGACATCCGTGAAGCTGTATCAGAATTATTACACTCTTTAACCACTATAGACCTTACGTAACATGTTTTTGCTCTACTGTATTGAGAAGTCTTCAGCCCCCCCCCCACACACACACACACGCTGCAAGTTAAGAGGCGGCTTGAAGGGCTGATCTAAATCTAAAGTGAGAGGTCTCCAGCCTCCAGCCGCGTCGCCTGCCGTCCATCTTCTCGCTGTGACACCGTGACTTCTTCATGCAGCGCCGGCTGTCAAGCCTCCCGAGGTCTCGTGTGGTTAGACGGGTGTCGAACGCCCGCCCGCTCGCCCACCCTACCCAGAGCATCCGCCCCTCCCTGCTGGGGCCAACGCACCTGCTCGACCCCCCTCTGCCTCCCCCTCATCCGGTCGGACCGGTCACGCCACATCTCTCGTCGGGCTAATGGCTCCCACCG
Organism: Cyclopterus lumpus; assembly: GCF_009769545.1. NCBI lineage: Eukaryota > Metazoa > Chordata > Actinopteri > Perciformes > Cyclopteridae > Cyclopterus > Cyclopterus lumpus. The sequence goes on along the minus strand of NC_046990.1, from coordinate 11,228,106 downwards.
GAGACCGACATTCACGCGGTAACTAATTGCGAATTACCTGGTAATGGCTCGCTTTGGGATTGGTGTTTTTAGCAGTGTGGTGGCCACACCATTTGTAAATGTGCGGTTTCCAATTACACGCTGTTCACTGGGGTATGAAAAGGCATTATGTTGACATATTATTGTTTTTCACACTGTAAACACACCCCTTATCTACAACCGTTTCGTCTCCGTTTGTTTCAAATTGAAACCTTCACTGAACTGGATTTCACCTTCTTTTTTAATTATCGATCGGCTCCATTTGTGCTGATTTCTTTTGGCGTTTCGGTAAATAGAGTTTTCTTATTCTTTCTTATTCTTTCCAACTATCAGGGATTGGACTGAGACGAGGTTTAGAGTGAAGTTTAGTCAAGCCACTCAAATAAGGACTTAATTAACTTAAGGTTTGAAAGCAAAACATTTGATCGTAAACCAAAGTACTGAACGAAGTAACATTGTCACCGGATGGTGAAGTCGGGGTATGGTACGGAATTCTGTGCCAATACATCTATATATATATATATATATATATATATATATATATATATATATATATATAGATGTATTGTGAATATATTCAGCAATTTAACAGCAATCTATGCAATAGTTGCCAAGATATTCCAAATGTCAGCCTCATGGTGGCGTGAGTGAGGAAGTCAGTAGGCTGCATCCTCTGGAAACCACGAGCCAGCTAGCGTAGCTTTAGAGCACTTCACGCAGCTTTGAAAGATAAACGTTCACGTGTTGGGTCATTTAAACCAGACCTAAATATTGAATATTGAACGTGCATGTACAAAGTACCAGGCAACACATACGTGTGAAGTGGATCGGATCAGATGCTCTTGAGAGACGTGACCCAGTGCCTACGGTCACATGACCAAATAGAGACTGGACATTGGACAACATCGAGCATGCATATTTAAAAAAAAATATTTTTTTCATAGTATTAATGTAGAATTACTGACTGTTACTGACTGTTTTTGACTTGTGTGTTTTTGAATGTGAGGGGTGGGGAGGGGGGGCATCAGGAGCAGAGCCGTGTTAGACCTCCATCACCCACCGCCCGTCCGTCGCTATGACGACACATTCAGGGAGCAGCTGATCCCATGTTTAGCGCTGTGCCGATGCCGGGGCTTTAATAACGGAGCATACTTCTCCTAATGTCACTTTCTGACGCATTTGTGAATAATTTCACCGGAACAAATCCCCTCTAATGTTTTTTTTTTTTTAGGTACCTCTTCATTCTTCCTCCTTCTCCATCTCACGCTCTCCACCCTTCTCCTCCTCCTCCCGCCCAGCCCATCTCTCTCTCTCTCTCTCTCTCTCTCTCTCTCTCTCTTTCAATCCCTCTCGCTCTGCCTGAGCTCCTTGCAATTACCCAATAATGATGAATATATCCCATCAGACATCGCCTGCTGAACTGTAACCCTATTCCATCGCAATCAAATTGAACACTGGGAAAATTTGACAGTTGACATTTTAAATTTCCAAACGGTCCGATCCGTTGTGTCAGCACTGCAGGTTTTTCTTTTCACCTTATTCCCCCCACAGCAGGTCGTATCAGGGGGGGGGGGGGGGGTTGCTGCCGGGGACAAATCGCCTTCCACGGTTCCTAAAGTCAGGAGCCACTTAACCATACGTGTCATCCAGGTGACGGTGTCAAACATCTACGGATACGGACTCAACCTTTGTGTACTCCCCGGCTGCAGCCTCACCTCCGCCCCTGGAGATGGCTGAGCCTTTCCCACCGGGGCTAATGCATTACAGCCCTGACCGGGGGGGGTAGTGTCCTCGGACGGACGCGTGTACACACAGCCGCTGTACGCCAGGCAGCTCCTCCACCTCCACTTTGACTTTATTGGCCGTGAAGTCTCAAAAAAAAGAAGATAAACAGCTGGAGGTCTTTTGGAGCGACGGATGAATGGCTGCTCGCTGTCATGCTTTTTCTACCCCATTCACTGTCTTCCTCCTCTTCCTCCTCCTCCTCTGCGAAAGGGAAGTGGAGAAGAGACGCTCTGCTTTTTGGGGTTTCTCTTATTCTCTCACTTTTTCCCCGGGTGGAGTGTTGGACTCCCCTGGGTTGCCTCAGCTGTCGCCACGGTGACAGACGCTGGAGATAAAGCTTTGAGCCTCGCTTTCGTACACGGGGGCCATCAAAGGATGGCGGACTCCTCTGCCCTTTTCACTCAATATCTCTCTCTCTCTCCTTTTTTTTGTTGTTTCTTGCCCCCGCCCTCCCATGGTGTTTTATTTTCTCCAGAGAAGGGCAAGCGTGTCCACTTTCTTCTTTTTCTTTCTTTTAAAGGAGATGCAGTGCGTTCAGCTGCAGCCTCCATCCTATTCTTGTTGTCTAGTTTTGCACGTTGAAGAGCTGCTGGACTGAAAGTGAACCTGTTTTACACAACAGCATGGGAGGGGATTACTAATGGCCACAATCTGCAGGAAGGGAGGGCAGATAAGCTGCCGTGCATTTTAACTATATGACCTTCTAAAACGTGGCCGGGTGCCATGTTTTCACCCCACAATAGGAGCCTTACGGTTTCCTGGTTTTTTTTAATGGGCATTTTGAGTTGTTTCCAGGGTTCCAAAAGCATCGTGTTCATTTTTCTGCACAGACAATGGCATGTGTTCCAAGACTTGGTTGAATCCTCAGTATTAAAGATGAGTTATAAAGAGTCTAGTGTTTATATTTAAAAAGTGTTTCAGTAGAAAAAAAAACATCCAATTACTAGCTTAACATTCTGTTACGTGCGCCGCGGAGCCGTTAAAACATTTAGCAGTTTAAATGCATTCACGTTCATATTCTGGGTCAATTTGGGATACAGTTAGCAATCGTTGCATCATATTTGACTCAGTTTTAAACAACAAAGCTGAATTTGTGTTTGGCTTCTGGGGTCACACCTCCGGATCCCAGCTGGTTCCTCACGGCGCGGAGTGTTAGTGTCCTGAACCGATTGTTTAAATTATCATCACCATACTTTGACACAAAGCAATTAATTTCTTCTTTTTTTTAATGCATTACTTTTCTTTTTAATTGTATTTGTTTCTGCTCTTATCGTTCACGTTTTTGAATATTGCTTTTATTATCGTTGTGTTCTTCTTCATTGACTCCTATACATGTCTCCCACGAGGATTAAAGAAGTTGCATCTAATTTTATATATTCATCCTTTTCACCAAATCCCCCCCTCCTCCTTCTCTCTTCTGAATCACTTCCATCATCCTCTATTAATTAAAAGAATCATGTGTCTTTAGTTTTTATTTTGTTGTTTTCCTTCCTCCAGCCAAACTGCACAGCGGCTGTGATTATTACACTCCTTAGTCCTGGCTGCTTGTAATATCAGCGTATTGGTTTTCCTGCAGTTATTGTGCTGTCGCTGTGGGTGAGAGCGTTAGCTAAATGACTGAAATGTCAATGTAGATTAGAAGCAGAGGTGTTGTGTTCAGGCTCAGCAGTGAGGAAATTACAGGAATGGTTTGTCAGCGTTCGGAGCCGCGAGGAGATTTATGCTGAACAGTGTCGTGCATTCACATAAAAGCTGCATGCAGCACGAGTTATTGCTGCATGAAGCTCATAAAATACTCCGATGGAGAGGGTTCAAGTGCCGGGTCTCAAACCTCTTCAGAGAACCAAACAAACAAGAACAAATAATAATAATTCTCCTCGTAGCTTCAATCTTTTTGATCGTCGTGTGTTTACTTGAACTGACTTTACAGTACGTGGTCCGCCCATCACTCGCCCTTCATGCCCTTCAGCATTGGAGCCGCGGCGGTGACTTTGGGCCATGCTGACGGTTTTGGCCGGAGCATCGAAGGGCCCCGAGTTGGTGGATTGAGATTATTGCTGACTCCTGTCCAAATGCGTCTGCCCACAGGACAGCTTGCTGAGCCACAAGCAGATGTTGTGATGCTGTCGATACCGAAGCACCACGGAAAGGTTGTACGTCTGATAAGAAATGCAAAGACAACCTCCACTGGTTTTGGAAATCATTCTGCTTGCATGTACCCCACATTATTAACATAGAAAGAATAGTTCTGAAGCATCACATGCAGCTATGGACTTTATATATAACCCTAGCACACCATTTATATGCCATGCAACACATGCATGAGGATAAAGCTGATTCTGAAGTGTTTTTCTGCATAATGACGCTAATTGAGGCGCATTAGCAGTCTCAAGATATGTTCGTAAGTGACTGTAATGGCTGCATTATTGTGTAATGAAAGAGGTCTTAATCTCAGGGGTGTAGCCTAGCAGTCTGAGGCCCCTGCAAGATGATTTCCTCAGGTGTCAGCCCCCCGCCGTGGGGTCAAAAAAACATTCATTTTAAAAGGTCCTGTGTGTCGCATTCAGGGACAACTTTTGGCAGAAACGGAATAAAATATTCATATCCATGTTTTCGTCACATGAAACTAAGAGTGTTAGTTTTCGTTGGCTTAGAATGAGCCGATTATATCTACTGAAGGCATGTTGGAAAGGTAAAGGGACGAGCGGAAGGCATTCACATTACTTCCCTCAGCTTCGGTCCCTTTGTCAGATAATTACACAATTAACGGTAACAAGATGAATCCCTCTCACGTGTCTCTTACCCGTCGTTGAGTCGGATCAGGATGGCCCGGTACAGCTGGTGCTGTGGGCTGTTGGACTCCGGACCGCACGGGTGGATGAACGGGTGAACGGACGCCAGCACAAAGCCCTGCTGGTAGAGCTCCTGCAGCTGGCCGGGCAGCTCTCGCACCGACGAGAGGCGCAGCGTGGACGTCCCACCTGAGAGACACCGCGCAGGGAGACAATGTGTGAGACGAAGCAATCTATAAGAAGGACACAAATTCATTTTCGTTGGATTTATTTGGACACTTTTTCGATTGCTTCGTGCAATTATTCTGTTGGCTTTTCTTTCCCTTTGTCCTCACAAGCTCCCTCGACCCCCCGTCCTCCACATGGACCCTTCCAGACCCCCCCCACCTCCCCACCTGTCCATCAGATGCCCTCAGACTGATCCCGCTCTTCTTCTCCCTGCACCACTGACCTCACGGCCTCTTTGCATATAAATATCCTTTAATCCAGTCTCTGAATTTGGGTTTTCTTCCCTTTTTAAAATCGATTTAGTTGTTGTTCAAGTCTTCATGCAGCTCAGCGAGAAACATCCAGTGCGTATATATTATAACAATATATAAGCATTTATATTATCAATATAGTTTCAGGTGATTCCAAAGTAAACTGGACTATTCCTGTCACACTATGCACATTATGTAAATGACCGTCCTTTTTCACAGCCTCTTTTTGATTTCTTACCTTTAATTTACGTGTGAGGTTTTTTATTATTGTGGATCGAGATGAGCCCGACACAAAAAAACAAACTCACCACGTGAAGATTTGCAATTCAGATACCAAACCTGATTTTCTTTGAGTCAATCTCAATTTGTTTTGGCAATTAGCATCACGCTTTTCACTCCATCCCCTCAATCTGGGAGTTAATAAGAGTAGCTCAAAAATACAATCAGGGCTGATTGCTCAGGCTCTGTATTACGAAAGCTCTTTAAAATGTGACACTGACTTTGATTCACTCTCAGCTCAACTTAACGCTCCACGAGCAGCGGACAGCGGCCTGAGCTGCAATCAGTGAGTGGGGGGGGGGGGTGCAGGGTTCAGGGATGGGAGAGCGTGACGGAAGGGAAGGAGGGGAGGATAGACAGGAAGGATGGAGGAAGAGAGGTCAAAAAACGGAGAGGAAGAGAGGGAAAGCTTGAGCGACCGCGATGGAGACGGCAGTGTGCCGCACGAGGCGACATTTACTGCGGGCCAAACAGCTGCAGGCGCGTGGGAGAGTTAACACAAAGAGCTGGATGCAAAAAGAGGAGAGGAGAGGAGCGATGGAGGGAGGGAGAGGGGGAGAGGGGGGAGGTCTGGTCGTCTGTACAAGCTGTCACAAGATGTGGGAAACGCCGCTGTGGCTAATTAGAGTCAATTAGACTATGCAGAAGGTAACGTTCAGATCCATGGGAAAAGTCAAAGTACAGAAGTCCAGTGGGAGGTCGGAGAGGGACGAAGCCAGTCCGTGCTTTGTGTTTGAGTCACTAACGCTAATAATAGCAGTGTTGTGTATGACAAGGCTGGAAAAGCCCTTTTCAAAGTGCATTTATATACAGATGACTCAATATTACTCACGCTTTTGGACTCTCGTGGAAATAAACAGAACCGTGTGTTGGTTTTCACACCAAGACACGTGGTGACACGAGGCCGCCAGGGGTCGAATGGAGGTCCCCCCCACCCCCACACATTTAAACTCCTAACACCGAACAGCACGCCGGCACACACGCCGAGTGCCGCTGCCCGTTTGATGTCTTGTTAATCTGCAGCTCTGCACAACATCTGCGTCATTTATCGCCTTTTGGCCGGCGCAAACAAAGCCGAGGAGCGTTTGCCGTGACGGTGACGTTTGGGAATCTGTTGCTCGTCATATCGCAGTGAGAGATTTATTGTTGAACTGCACATAAAAGTGCTGCTGGTGTGTAATTCGACGTGCCTGGCCATCGTCGATTGTTCTGCGTGTCTTTACATCCGCTGTGGCGTTTCATGCATTATTTATCAAAGAAGCCATCGAGGGGTTTTATTGGCCGTGCACTTGGTGTGATTGTGGATGTGCAATATGAATTTTAATACGCTATCTTGGACGCGTAATTATATGCACATCTCTTACAGGCTGCTGGAAGCCAACATCAGACACTCCTGTTGACTCACTGTATTAAGATGCATGATATTTTAGATGTGTTTTCAGTCCAATGCTTTCTTAGTGTGTACTAAAATATCAGAGGTGGCATGATTACATAGACGCTTGATGCTAACACGCATGCATACGGGGGCGACTCCTCTGGTTGTATAGAAGTCTATGCTTCATGTGTTAAAGCTGCATTCTCTCTCCTGACCACCAGGGGGCGACTCCTCTGGTTGTATAGAAGTCTATGCTTCATGTGTTAAAGCTGCATTCTCTCTCCTGACCACCAGGAGTCGACTCCTCTGGTTGTATAGAAGTCTATGCTTCATGTGTTAAAGCTGCATTCTCTCTCCTGACCACCAGGGGGCGACTCCTCTGGTTGTATAGAAGTCTATGCTTCATGTGTTAAAGCTGCATTCTCTCTCCTGACCACCAGGAGTCGACTCCTCTGGTTGTATAGAAGTCTATGCTTCATGTGTTAAAGCTGCATTCTCTCTCCTGACCACCAGGGGGCGACTCCTCTGGTTGTATAGAAGTCTATGCTTCATGTGTTAAAGCTGCATTCTCTCTCCTGACCACCAGGGGGCGACTCCTCTGGTTGTATAGAAGTCTATATAAATGACTCTACTTCTCTTGATTTATTCCCTCAGTAAACATTGTAAACATTAGTTTTTGGTCTCAATCTCTAGTTTCAAGTCTTCTTCAATACAGAATGATGTTCATTTAGTAAATTATGGTCATTTAGAGTCCAACAGAGTAAGCAAGTACAGTATGCTTTAGGGCGGGGCTTACTGTGATTGGCGTCTGTCCTACTATGATCACTTCCATTCTCTAGTTGCAAAATAATTGCACGTTCAATCTAAAAGCGTTTGAATATCTGTAATTGATTACAACTGTGGTTCCTTCAGAATGAGATCATCATAACATTTAGCATGAAGCCTGCCAGACAAATCCACTAACGCTCCTACACAGTGTGTGTGTGTGTGTGTGTCATTGGTCCACCACTACATCGTCAGGAGCCAATCAGGAGGCAGCTCCTTGTAGGTAGAGGGAGTCGGTTCGGATCCCGCCCCTTCCTCCCCGGGCACGAATCCAGAGGTTCATTGTGAAACCACCAAAGAAGCAGGAAGAAAAATACAAATAAAATCATCTGCTGTCCCCCGAGGCCAAGCCAGCGCGTTGGCTAAAAATACTCTCAACCACACTGCGCCACGATGCAGGAGCTTTAGAAGTTAAAAGGCGTGGAGGAATTAACACAAAGAAATAGGCCGCCATCGCAACCCCCCCACCCCACCTCCTGCTCCTCCTCCTCCTCCTCTCCCCACCGCTGGCTCTCCTTTAGAAATGGAATGAATCCTTCTGTGATCCCCCCCCCCTCGTTTCCTTCTCCCTTCATTCTGATGCCCTGTCCCTTCCCCACAGGGGGCCGCTGGATATTAAGTGAAACAGGAAACCGTCTTTGCTTGCTCTCTGATCCCCCGAGTTGAGATGAGTAAATAAGGAATGGTTTCAATTAGGCTTTAATCGCTGCGTGAGTCGCTAATAATCTCATCCAGAGGCCGTTAAATACAAATATACTCTACATTTATTTATCACGGTCGCATTTTGTATTTATCCTGCCGTTGCCCGGAGCAAAGCGTGGCCCCGGCGCGACGTTTCCCTGAATCCCGTCTGCCCCCACATCGGGTTATCCAGGGAGGATCTCTTTGTTCGCGTGGATGAGAGCGAATTAGCTGCCGTATAACCGGCGAGTGTCTGCGAATATTTAGGCCTTTGAAGGAGTCGGTGGTTGATCACACGGCAAACTGGTAAACCTTACAAGGCAAACTGCCTGCCAATTACCCTGGAAAGAACCCACTCCCTCTCACATCGACACGGAGGAGCCTTAAACTCTCAGAAACAAATCGCTTCATGACGAATAATGAGAAAGATAAAAAAAAAAAAAGAAAGGGAGACCTTCTGGCTGACAACCAACAAATTGTTTTTCTTTGGAAAACTGTTTTAGCGCAGCGCCGTCAAACAGACGCCGCCATTAAATGCAGACGAGGACAAGTGTGTGTGTGTGTGTGTGTGTGTGTGTGTGTGTGTGTTCAGGCTAGTGGAAAGATCACTTGCTCAATGGTCATGGCGGATGACATTTATTTATCATGTCAGCATTTACACTGAGGTTTAAGGTTCACTCTTGACCTTTTCTTTTTTAAATAGCTGTTTTAAAGCTTTGGATTACATCACATGACCAAAACAAGTCCAACAGTGACTCAGCTTTTTAGGGCCTCGTTCATCCTTTTTTTTTTTTTTTATCCAAAAGGTGCTGAGGGTAACGTCTCCCCTGCCGCTACTGAGGGCCCCTCGAAGGGGAACGAACCCATGATGAAGTGGATGGGATATGATCCAAAAGCTCAAGAAGATCGATCCCATTGAACCATTTGATCAATCGGTTGCAACAATGTTGCAACACGGGACAAGAACAGTGGTCTCCTGGGTAAAAGTCCTGCATTAGTTTGACCCCCCCCTCCCCTCCCCCTTTGTTGTTTGTTGTACTGGTTATTATACTGTGTTACTTTAACAATGGTTACTTGAAATATTATATCACATGCTCCATGCATAGCTCGCTTTGCTACGTGACAGGTTGTGTGTCTTCAAAGAGGAAAGGATGGAGGAAAGGAGGGAGGAAAGGAGTGGGGAAAGGAGGGAGGAAAGGAGTGGGGAAAGGAGGGAGGAAAGGAGGGAGGAAAGGAGGGAGGAAAGGAGGGAGGAAAGGAGTGGGGAAAGGAGGGAGGAAAGGAGTGGGGAAAGGAGGGAGGAAAGGAGGGAGGAAAGGAGTGGGGAAAGGAGGGAGGAAAGGAGTGGGGAAAGGAGGGAGGAAAGGAGTGGGGAAAGGAGTGGGGAAAGGAGGGAGGAAAGGAGGGAGGAAAGGAGGGAGGAAAGGAGGGAGGAAAGGAGGGAGGAAAGGAGTGGGGAAAGGAGGGAGGAAAGGAGGGAGGAAAGGAGGGAGGAAAGGAGGGAGGAAAGGAGTGGGGAAAGGAGGGAGGAAAGGAGTGGGGAAAGGAGGGAGGAAAGGAGGGAGGAAAGGAGTGGGGAAAGGAGGGAGGAAAGGAGTGGGGAAAGGATTGAGGAAAGGAGGGAGGAAAGGAGGGAGGAAAGGAGTGGGGAAAGGAGGGAGGAAAGGAGGGAGGAAAGGAGTGGGGAAAGGAGGGAGGAAAGGAGTGGGGAAAGGAGGGAGGAAAGGAGGGAGGAAAGGAGTGGGGAAAGGAGGGAGGAAAGGAGTGGGGAAAGGAGGGAGGAAAGGAGTGGGGAAAGGAGTGGGGAAAGGAGGGAGGAAAGGAGGGAGGAAAGGAGGGAGGAAAGGAGTGCGTGGGAAGCCTCGTGCCGCTCTGCCTTCAGTTCACAGTGAGGATGTAAACACACAGTTTTCATTCATGAGAGTTCATCTGAGGAGCAGAATAAATAATAAACAGCGTTCGGTTCGTTTCTCTGACCTTGCACACACGGCCACACACGTTTCACCGACTCATCGCTGAATTCAATGTGTCTCATATCTGCAATGCAACACATTTCATAACGCATAGAAGGCAGATGGAGAAGATGTATGGGAGAAAAAGAAAGCTGGGGAGGAGAAGGAGGAGACACAGAAGAGGGAGGAGGAGATGGAAAAGAAGGAGAAAGTGCTTCCTTTCCTGTTGAATTGTGCTAAAATATTCAGCATTTAAATGGTTTAACATGTGGCGCTCGTACGTCTGACTCAAACCAGCTCGGGAAGCAAGGAAACTCTTCCTCCTGCAGGTTGAAATGCTTCTTGATGTCTTCAGTGGACCTGAAAACAGAACCTGCACAGGATGTTTCATCACCTGAAAGTTATCACGCCGCCGTCGACCGCTTATTAGAACCATCATGGCAACAAACGCCAGCGTAAATAGTGGAAACCCAGAGTTCACATTTCAAAGTCAAGCAGCAGGAATGAGCCCCTGGCCCTCATGTGATTGTCCACCACCGCGCTCGAAAAGTAGAGCGCGGGAATAAAGACTGCGTCAACGGACCAGCGTCATAGTCTTGAATCTGTCCCAAAACACAGGAAGTGGCTCGGTATAAACGAGTTTAATTAGGAGCACCTTAAATCTGGATAGGCCACACTTACTGCCACGTGCACCAGTGAGTGGCACCCGGCCAAGAAGGACCATTTCAACATTACGCAATCTGAACGCCTCCGCGGTAGCATTCACTCTCCGATAGCCAGCCGACATGAATAGAGGCTTTGCTACGGTAGATCCTTTCAAAGAGACACGCATTGGACACATTTAGACTCAACCGATGTCGTCAGTGTGCCTTTGATCGGGACATTTGAGCCCCAAGTGTCGAACAAGAGCACAGCAGGACGTGGCCGTGTACGCTCACTCAACTTCCAGTTGATGATTCTCTCTTCTCATGAATAATAAAAGAGAGAGAGAGAGAAAAAAAAGGAACTCAACTTTGAATGGAAATCTTGCCTCTGACACTGGCTCGCTTCCCCATCGTCCATGTACGCACCTGTGAGCTCCGGCCCGCCGCGTTTCCATCACTCAACACATTTAAAAATAAACGAGTAAATATGAAATTAATAAGCTGAAAGATTGGAGCGCCGGCGCTCTGCACACACCGCCTCTGGGAGAAATGGTTCGACCACATTTGCATCGGGGAGAGAAAATAGCCCGGCATATATTATCCGCCCGCTGCAGCTGATTTCTGATTCTGCTGCTCTCATCTCGTTCGGGGAGGTATTGCCTCGCCTCACCGTGATTAGAGAATTGTTTGTTTCTGCTAATAGTAATGGCTCAATTAGCAGCCGACGTGTTCATACTGGCGCACAGCATCTTAGAGGACGGAGTGTGTTCATTTCCTCTTGGATGAAAAGAAGTTGAGGAGAATGCTGCTGTGCAGACTGGAGGGGTTTATTATAAGTCCTGCACTTCAACGATCTGTACATACGTCAATGCATTTACGATCATTATTCATATTTTAACAATAGATTACAGGGCTGCTTGTATGAGGAAGGGGTTGATTTTGGAGATGAACCCACATTAACCCCCGACGCTCCCCTGAGCGCTTTCAGCTCATTGTTTTGCTAGTTTTTACTTCACTTTAGGCCGCAGGAGGCGGATGTTTTCATCGCTCTCAAAAGAGCCACTGCACACTCCATCTGCTCATCACCAACCAGTTAGCCACTAGCTGGTGGACACAGACACGTTTCTGGCTCTTTAGCTGCTAGATGCTTCACTCAGTTGGCGGAGGCCAAAACTGAGTTCAAAGAAACTATTGATGAGCAAGATGACTCATGGTCTCTACCAACTCCGAAAAGGAAATATCAGACTTCTTCAGCTACAGCTAAACTTCGTCTCTCGGTCTGTCGCTTCCAGCAGGTTTTTATTCACTTAAAAAATATCTGGCTCCTGCGGCTGGAAACGAGGGCGATGAGGGTGAACCGAGTCAGGTGAGGCTCCACTGTCACTTTTTGTAACATTGCACATTTTTACTACACAAGGATAGATTTGTGCATCTTTAATTCTTCTATTCGCTGCAGTAAACATTGCAATGTGCACGTACACGTGCTTCCCAATGCTCGTGCAAGTAGATAGTGTTTGTTCTATAGCCTCACATGAACAACAAAACTCCATGAAAGACGTCAAACACGAGCTCATTCATACACGCCTCCCTAAATACATATAGCACATGAACACGTGGTGCCGGTCTGATATGTATACAAACAACACGTGAAACCAGACCAAAGGCCTGCTATAGGAGTCAAAAATCACCCCTGGGTGAAGGCTATTCATAATCTGAATCTGCCTCTAATTGTTTTCATTCCCAAAGCAATTAGACCCCCCCCCCCCACAGAACTGGTCATAAAGCCCACCAGGAAGAAACCGAAGACGAAACCTGTGCACCTTCATGAAGTCCCGATAAAGGCAATGCAACATGAATATGCTGTAATTGGCCTTTTGGAACTGAAAGCACCACCCGGCTATTCTCTCTGTCATATCGTTATTCAGCGTCCAATTAAAATGGCCTCAGTCTCCTCAGGAGCTCGCCACTCCTGCGAGGACCACCTGCAGAACCCTCGCTCGGGTCTCAGCGGCCCGCCTCGAGTCATTAGCCTTCACACGGGCTCAAAATGGAAATGCCAGCGACTCCTCTGTCCTCTCCTCTCCCTCAGCTCCGGTTTCTCTCACCCCTTCGCCACCGGAGGGGGGGGGGGGCTTCTCTGCTCGGCTCCTCAGTACATTTAGCCTATTTTTTTTTGACTTGGCTCTCTGCAGGGAATCTGCCCCTTTCTATTCAACTCTCCTCCTCTCTCCGTCTACCACTGCTGCTTTCTGCTACCAACCCCCCTCCATTTATTCCTCCACTGTGGAGAGGAGAGCAGCATCTTTGAAGGGTCTCTCTTGCTCTTAACCTCTTTTTCTGCCTCGACATGCGAGAGTCTATTTTCTGTATTTTTCTGTCATCAGACAGGACAAGGTATGAAAAGAAAAGAATTTAAGAAAAATCCCCAGCTGGTCATTTTTTGGCCATTTTCAGAAATAATTCAAGTTATTCATGTATGCATCTTGTGCCATAAAGTCATACTTCTTTTCTCCTGCAAAATATTGACTCTAAATGGACCATAATTTACTAAATGAACATCACGATGTATTGAAGGAGACTTGAAACTTGAGGTTGAGACCATAAACTCATGTTTACTGAGGGAATAAAGTAAGAGTCTCTAATTATTATTATAATTAATATTATTAAATCAAGAGATAAGTAGAGTCATTTCCCCATAGACTTCCATATAATCAGAATTAGTCGCCCCCTGCTGGCCATTAAATAGAACACAAGTTTGAGGCACTTTCGCATTAGCTTCACTTTTCAGGCACATGACGCAACGTCGTCGGCATTTAAAGTTTATTTTAAGTGGCTTGCATTTATTGAATTGAATCTGGTTTCTAAGTTACAAAGGTGAGGGGACTCAACAGCATCCTTTAGTTGGGTTCACTGTCCATTATTTCCCAGCGGGGCGCGGCACCGTATCGACCCCTCCGTCTTTTAAAGTCTCCGTGTGAGGGGCAGTCAGGGCACCTACTGTGCAGACTAATCTATGTCTCTGTGTATATCTTTGTTTCTCCATCTCTCTGAGGTCCAGGACGGCGTCATTAGCAGTCGGGGCTCAGAGTGCAGCTCGGTGGAGCCCTGGGGCCGAAGCTTTGTGCCTTAATTACCCACCTAATGAGTCACTGGGAAAGTCCCTGGGTCTACTGGTGCCTCCCTCCCTCGCTTTCCTTTACACACACACACACACACACACACACACACACACACACACACACACACACACACACACACACACACACACACACACACACACACACACACACACACACACACACACACACACACACACACACACACACACACACACACACACACACACACACACACACACACACACAGTACTGTATTCACTTCATTCCCTTTGACTTAAATGGTAATTACTCATTCACACACTTGCACTTGCCACATCCACCTAATGACTGCAGTTGTACTCACTCACTCACTCAGTTATTCACACACACACACACACACACACACACACACACAGGAGGACACACACACACACACAGGAGGACACACACACACAGGTGTCTGTATTTGCTTGTTTGGTCCCTCAGTCTTCATCCACACTAAGCCGGCTAAATCTGACAAAGCTGTTTAAGTGTGAAACGGAGAGATCCGTTTCATAAAGATCTCCGTCCACGCTGAAGCACTCTGACGGTTACTGTGGCGCAACTTGCTCGATCCCTTTCCCCTTCCTCCTCTTTTGTTTGGCAACATGTCCATGACATGTGCATGACATGTCCATGACATGTGCATGACATGTCCATGACATGTGCATGACATGTCCATGACATGTGCATGACATGTGCATGACATGTGCATGACAGACAACATATGATACGTAGCTGGATAAACCTCTCTGCGTGTTTTCTCTAAAACATCCAATTTAAACATATTCTTCTGTTTCGGTTGTCGGGGGGGAAAAAAGAAGCATGAAGTGATTTGATTGCAGATGCTACCTGTTAACCAGTGAAACCAGTTTAGAATGAAAACCCGTATCGCGTGATGGACTGAACTTTATGAACGTTTATGTTGAAATATGCTACAAATTGCATGCGTGTAACAGGAGTGAAACCAGAGCCACCAATCAGCCTCTAGAAGGCTGATTGAGTCAAATAGAATCTGTTCCACCGGACGCGCTTCAGACAGAAGACTGAAACACCCAAACCTCCTGTGGACACGCACACACACTCACACACTCACACACTCACACACTCACACACTCACACACTCACACGTTTTGTTCTTTAGGTTTTGAAGCCTTTGAGCTTGACATCTTGTCCGTCCCCGTCTTGTTGGAATTGAAACCAGAAGTTAACAAGTTACAATTAACTTTCATGAGCTAAAAAAACCACTGTGAAAGTGTGAAAGTTCAAAGACGAAAACAAAGACAACTCCCAAACCGGACCAAGCTGTAGTCGGCGACCTGTCAATCACAAGGTAGCCCCGCCCTAAAGCATTTCCTTGTTTCTGGTCTATGAAGACTTGAAACTAGATTGAGACCATCAACTCATGTTTACTGAGGAAATAAATCAAGTGAGAAGTGGAGACATTTTCTCTTAGACTTCTTTACAATCTGACTTCTTGTACACAACCACAGTGGGTCGCCCCCCGATGGCCATTAGAGAGAATGCAGATTTCAGTTCTAGCTGTTGCCTCCTGTTGTTCACTCAGTTTCTTTCACCACCTTTGTAGATCTTCCTTAATCCCTCACTCAATCACTCTCTTGCTCCAGCTTGCACGGCAATCTGACACACACACACACACACAGACACACAAACACACACACACACACACAAACACACACACACACACACTATCTGTTCCATTCACACCTCCTGCGCTCTCTCCCACCACATATTCACACAGTAACACTCGGCCCGATGGGATCGCACCTGCTCGGACCGTCTGCTCCTGTTCGCCTCACAGATGCTGCGAGCGGAACATGACGACAGTCGTAACGTGGGGCCGAGCGGCCGCCGGGGGTTCGAATCCCAACGCCAATGCCGTCGTCTCTCAGTGGTGTTGATTAGACAATGAACATTAAGTTGTGGGTATTTAGATTAAGTGTTTCATGTTGATCTGGATGTATTTCTAAGATTTACGCTGGTGTGAAATACATTCACTTTGCCAGCTTACCATTAGGGTGATGCGCACCATAGGATGGAAATGGGAACTGGAAAATTGGTGGAGCATCTGCCCCGAGGAAAAAAATTCAAAAAGCAAACTCGTGACCGGAGGAGCGAGAAAAATCTGGACTCGGGAAGCGAATGAGACACGCTTCTTTGCTCCTCCAACTGCTCCCGTTAAGATGCCCTTGAGCAAGGTGCTTAACAGCCCACTGCTCAGATGGAGCTGCTGACTGGCACCAGACTGTGGTTGTGCTGGGCAGCTCCCAGCCCTTAATGGCTGTAACTGAGCGCGTGTGAAGGGCGATGCCGGATAAAAGTACACAGCAGAGCTTTTAAATGAAGAGAACAACAAAAATAAATGACGGACGGCTAAATGCTAATGCGATTGCCTTCTCTTTGTCTAGACGGAGCATTCAGAGTTCCCGTGTACATTTCTAAATACAGTACCCGTCTCCGGCGGAAAGCTTTCACTGGCGATGGGGAGAAAAGCCAAATGAATCAGCTGTTCGCTCGATGACTGGAACGCTGCGTTTTGAAGGCGCCGGACTTCTTGATAGCGGATAACTACCTGTAATTTGTTCAGCCGGTATAAAAGGTTTATATATATAGAAAGAAACAAAGGGTCTGTATATTTCCCCTCTGTTTCACTCTCTCTCTCTCTCAGGGTTTCAATGGTGCCCCCCCCCCCTGCCGGTCTCCAGGCTGACGGGAGGCCTCCAGAGTGCGTTCTGCCCGCTCGGCGCCACCTCCTCCGCTGACAGCCCTCAGTTGCCTGGAGACGGCGCTTGAGAGACAAGCTGTGGTAAATGAGCAGGTTGTTGATCAAAGCCCACTGTTGCTCAGCAGCGCGCCACTTTGACTTCCTGTTCTGACAATTCTTCTTGTCTCCCCCCCCCACCACCACCTCCTCCCCCCACCGACATTAACCGCCTGTCGAAAAAACACGTTTGCAGCGTTTTCTGCAGAGACGTGCCAGCTTGATTGTGTTTTTTTTTCTTCTTCTTCTACTATTAGCATTGCAAAAGAGTGCAAATTAGAATTTTAAAGCACGGGGTTCTGCGATGATTAAGTTCTCTGACGGCTCGCTGTGTTCTGGTGGCACCGCGGGTCGGCCATTAGAGCTGATTGTGGTGCATAATTTGCTCCCTACTCTGAAGACCTGCAACCAGAGCAAACAACCGCTGTTATTATTGTTGTATATATATATATATATATATATATATTTATCATAATATTCTGTGTCAGACAGAAGAAGAAAAACATAATCTTGAGCTCATGAGTGTTTTATACAGTCTTTCTTTCTTTGGAATGCTTCAGGTGATTATCTAAAGTGCTGCATGTTATAGAAGAAGTACTAAAGTGTCAAACAGGTGCTTTTAGACATGCAGCTTCCCACCGTGTTGCTGCTCAGCGACGTCTTTTAAATGGCCGCTGGCTTCATCCAGACCTCCTAACGACCTGCGTTAATCTCATCATCGCCTCTGCCAAACGGTGGATTAAAATACTGGAAATGCTTCGAAATATGACTCAAATGTGAATTTTAGCTTTGAAATAATTTTGGCCCATAATCAAACTAAAATTAAAACTCAAATTAGCACCTGCAGGCGGAAACAATTAGCTGAGCACAATCACGAGAGGCAGACGGCCCTCTCCCTCGTTTGTTTACACCGTCTGAAAGCACCTCTAATGTACAGAAGTATTATCGACATATCACATGACGCGTTCCTCAGAGCTTCTCCAGGTTCTTTTCTCCTTCTCACCTGAAATGTTCTGTTTGTTTGTTCCTTGTCTTTCTATTTAGTTTTGTTCCGTGTCTCTATGCCTCGTGTAAAGCGTCTTTGAGTGTCTCAAAAAGCTCTATATGAATTCAAAGTATTATTATTATTATATCTGCGTCTCAGCAGGCGACTGCAGCTGAGACGTGTGTGTGTGTCGGGCCGGGGTGTGTGTGTGTGTGTGTGTGCCGTGTTGCAGAGCGTGTGCGGTGCAGACTCAACCCTCTGGACGTCTGCTGTGAGAGCCGCGTTCCCCCATTACTACGGAGAAGAACCCGGCTTGTCACTTCTTATACGGCGCTCGTCCAAACTGCCTGCTGGGAGAAATGCGTTGTCGAGTGAAGGCGGGCGTGGGTGTGATGGGGACGTTACGGTTTACTGGATGTGTTGTGATCTAGAGTCAAGGAAACATCCGGGAGCTTGGTACCTGTCGGAGCTCCCTTGTCACATTCCCCTTTTACCTCTGGCATCTGAGTCTTTTACACCGTGGGGTTGTATCCTTGGATACGGCCCACAGGCGATGCGTTTGAGAAATGAGAGTGTTTGTAACCCGTCTGTCAACATTTCATGTCCCAAAACGTCACGACCGAAAACCGAGGATATGTTGGCAGAAAAAGACGACAAATTACATCGAGTAAACAGACCAATATTGGGGGACAGAGAGCAAAATGTCTCTTCGATAAGAGCCACTGAAAGTCAGATCCAAGGCGCCCATAACGCTCAATGTAACACTAAATATGTTTCTCCTTTAAAGACTCCAGCAAGCAACCGTTAGCCAGCCGGCTCCACACTTACAAGACGAGGAGTGGAACTAAAAATAACAACAACGTGTGAAATGCTTTGAGGCTTGCAAATTGCTCTCGACTTGTGAAGCTGTAGAAGCGCATTGGCGACATGTTTGTTGTTTTGCCGAGCGGAGCAGTTAACAGTTGGTATCTGGGCCCGTTGATCTTAGTCCTGGCTCCACAAGCCAGGACTAAGATCAGGATTATGTTCAAGCTCTCGGAACGCGATGCATTTCCCTGTCGCTGGCGGCCTCTAATCCTTCGTTGCTTTTCACTTGTGTTGCAGCAATGCCTCGTGCAACTCCTGTTGCCTGCTGCAGGGGTCCGTTGGAGGGTCTCGGCAGATGGTCCGTTGATACGCCAACAATTGAGATGGCTGTTGCTCGTTACTGTAGTATTTACTGCTGAAGCACGTCGTTGCACACACATTGTTATGTGTGCTGTTGTTTAGAATGAGCTATAGCAATTATCAAACACCTGCCACGCAAAACAAATAGTTTGGTATGAGCTGTCGATGCTTAGAATGAATAAAGTCCTTCAAAAGTCAGCAGCGTAAGCTCCAGGGCAACGCAAGGCACCGAATCCCTTTTGTATTGAACAAGGCCGGGCGTCACTGCCTTTGAATTCCATTTGTGAGAGAGAGATTGTGTTTTGATTTGTTCCTTGAAGTGTCAGATATTCTCACTCTAACCTTCAAATAAAACAAAAACCCTCTTTGGTTTGAAAGCTGGTTAAATTCCTTTTAAAGCGTTGGAGGCGACGCGCCGTTCATTTCTATAAACGTTGTTTGACAAGTATAACATTCTGATGATAACTCTGGATTTCATTTACATTACATTTAGACGGACGCTTTTTAATCACGTTTCATTCGTTAGACACAGCCACAGGGAGCAATTCAGGGTGTCAAAAAAACTTTCAAAATAAAACCTCCATGTCCTCCTCACCAAGAGCAAACCCACCAATAGAAACTCCCGGCTCACTCAGCAGCGTATCCTTATGATCCTTATTCAGAATTTGAGATAAAGGGAGTATTGATTGATGGTTTTAGAAAATTAAGAGTTTCCCAGGGCTACACTGGAGGGCCGTGCTAACGGAAACACGGTGCATATCCATCACCCGGGCTCTTCAGTAAGTAATTAAGTCAAATTATAGACGGCCCCCGCTCCTTAATCCCCCACCAGATGGAGACCCTGCCGAGCAACAGGTGGCCTCTCTTCCCGCGTCCCACCACTGTCATCCGACTCCATGGAAACAATGGTGGACGACAACCGGGTGTGTAATCATGACGGAGCGAGTACACGTGTGCGGAATCCATCCCATAATCAGCTACCTGCTGTGACACCTGTCTCTTGTCTGTGATTATAACAATAGAAAAGAGATGGCCGCCTCTCGCTGGTCGTGCCTCAGAAGTTAAGACTTTGGCTTGTTTTGTTTTTCATATCTAAAAAGTCTGGGAATATAAAAAGAAGCACATTTTTATTCAAACTAAAGAAGTTTATTGCTTAATTTATTTACTGCTTATTGAAGATTGCTGCACAATCTGTAAAGCCAACGCGGAAGTACCTCGCAATTGCATTCTCTCTCCTGGCCATCGGGGGGCGCTTGCGGTAATTTAAAGAAGTCCGATTGTATAGAAGTCTGTGAGCAAATTAAATTTATTCCCTCAGTAAACATTGTAAACATGAGTTTATGGACTCAATCTCCAGTTTCAAGTCTTCTTCAATACAGTACATTTAGTACATTATGGTCATTTAGAGTCAGATACATATACTTCCTTGTGATTGACACTCCCCATGCAATTTAAAAATGCGGTTAACATTTTCAAATGGCTCTTGTAGTATAAACAGTATCTTCTTGGTCTATATATAAAACATTATAAATTAAACTGTGCTGGATTCTTCATGTTTTCTGATTGTTTTTGTACTTTCATACTATTTCCACCTTCTTTTAAACGTCAGGGGAATTAGCCGTTAGCGACACCCCTAGTGAGCACTTTAATTCCACAGCAGGTGATGATGTGTGTGTGTGTGTGTGTGAGCACGCTGTGTACACACACACACACACACATCATGTCGCAGTGTAACCTCTACCGATCAGGGCGCCATCAGCAGCCATCACATCTCTGATTACTTTTCCCTCGTCTCTCTTCCGTGACGGCAAATTCATCACGCCGGCGAACCCCGCCGCTCTCCGCGTCCCACGTGGGCGCAAGTGCAATCAAACCGTAACGTGCACACCAATTGTCCCCAATCAGCTGGCTGTTTTCTGATGCGACGGGTTGAAAACACGAGCGGGGTTCGAGGCCGTCTCCGTTCCCGCAAATTGTTGCTTCGTGCTCGCGAGAATGAAATCACATTAAAGGTCTGCGAGGCCACGTCGAGCGCCGCTAGTCGAGGCTCGACTCTGAAGCTGGATTCAGCGTCGCTCAACAAACGGTCTCCACGAGTCGCTCGCCCCCCGTTACTTCAATAAAACAGCTGCTTTTATCACGTATTAATGTGGTGGCTTTCAGAAGTAAGAAAGGTCTGGAATAGATCCGGCACGAGGAGAAAGACGCCCGACACGAATCGCTGTTTAATTCTTTTAATTTTCTGGCTAAACGCAATACCTCTTGATTAGTTTTATCGAACTTCTTGAGAACACGTTCTATTCCGCTCGTGTCTACAGTGCATTATGAATATACTCATCAGTTAAAATCTGCATATAGCAATATATAATTCTAGTTATAAACATTCATAGATATCGATAATGCACACAGCATTTTTAAATGACGTATAGTTCATAATTGCTGGACAATAACTGACATTAGTTTGCAGTAAAAATGCAAACCTGTGTTATGTTGTCAGCGTCTATTTTATGGGAAAGGTGAAGACTTTCATTTCGCATTCAGAAAAATAAAAAATGACACCTATTCTCACGAAATGATTGATGGCAGCTATAAAAAAAAGAAGAAGAAGAAGCAATATTAATGTTATAAGTCATCGTTGCTTACAAAGCTGTTGTGTTTTTGATGGCAGAAAGATTGCTTGTTGTTGTTATTGTCGTTGTTTCTTTCAGTAACTGCTGAATTTCCGGCAGAGGCATGTTCCCTGAAGATGAATTAATTTCAAAGTTTAAGTTTCTAACACATTATTAAATGTTGAAGCCTCTCACCTGCGTGTAGATTGATTTGAAAAGGACACAGAGTTTTTCTGAAGGTGCGATATATAACAGAATTTCATTTTCAGGCTGACGCATCGTAGTTATTCACCGCCGTTCGCAGCCTTTCTCACGGAAAAGTATGGAAATGTTGAGAGTCGCTGTTTTGTTTGTTTGTTTGTTTGCACTTTGCGTTGTTCCTTTATGAGCTGAAAAAAAAAAGATCATTTCACAACCCCTGAAGAAAACGCCAAGTATGCATTTTCCTAAAGCTCAAACACCGGAGGTCACCAGAGGTCACCGGGCAGACGGAAACAGAAAGTGTGTCCGCTAACTGACTTCGGACATGTTGACGTTGAAAACGCCCCAAAACATATTAATTTTTTTGTTGCTTTGACATCACGCTGTAAACGTCCACTGGGCAGGAAGTGAGGTCAAGGCAGAGGTCACTTCCTGCCCCTTCTGCCTTCTTACGAGAGCGTCTCACAATAGCTGCGACCGCGTGGAGGAGCCTCGAGTTCCTCTCCACACACGATGAACACACTTGTTCCTCTCCGGGCGGAGGTGTTACATTCAGATTGTTTGCTCCTCTGCTGCAGAGACCCTGATTGCATTTTCAACGCAATCAATACGGCCATATTGGATCTGAGTGGGATTGGCAATAAGAGCCAATAAAGCTTTGATGGGGATTTCGGGCCGTATTGTCTGTCAGCCGAGGCAACGCAACAAAAGGCAACGCAGCAAAAGGCAACGCAGCAAAAGGCAACGCAGCAAAAGGCAACGCAGCAAGGCAACGCAGCAAGGAAACGCAGCAAGGAAACGCAGCAAGGCAACGCAGCAAAAGGCAACGCAGCAAAAGGCAACGCAGCAAGGCAACGCAGCAAAAGGCAACGCAGCAAAAGGCAACGCAGCAAAAGGCAACGCAACAAAAGGCAACGCAGCAAAAGGCAACGCAGCAAAAGGCAACGCAGCAAAAGGCAACGCAGCAAGGAAACGCAGCAAGGAAACGCAGCAAGGCAACGCAACAAAAGGCAACGCAGCAAAAGGCAACGCAGCAAGGAAACGCAGCAAGGCAACGCAGCAAGGAAACGCAGCAAGGCAACGCAGCAAAAGGCAACGCAGCAAGGCAACGCAGCAAAAGGCAACGCAGCAAAAGGCAACGCAGCAAAAGGCAACGCAGCAAGGCAACGCAGCAAAAGCCAACGCAGCAAAATGCAACGCAGCAAAAGGCAACGCAGCAAAAGGCAACGCAGCAAGGCAACACAACAAAAGGCAACGCAGCAAAAGGCAACGCAGCAAAAGGCAACGCAGCAAGGCAACGCAACAAAAGGCAACGCAGCAAAAGGCAACGCAGCAAAAGGCAACGCAGCAAGGCAACGCAGCAAGGAAACGCAGCAAGGAAACGCAGCAAGGCAACGCAGCAAAAGGCAACGCAGCAAAAGGCAACGCAGCAAGGCAACGCAGCAAAAGGCAACGCAGCAAAAGGCAACGCAGCAAAAGGCAACGCAGCAAGGCAACGCAACAAAAGGCAACGCAGCAAAAGGCAACGCAACAAAAGGCAACGCAGCAAGGCAACACAACAAAAGGCAACGCAGCAAAAGGCAACGCAGCAACGCACAAACACACGGAAACACAAGACTACACACACACACACACGCACACACAATCTTGGCTCCTCCCCTCGTTTCCGCTCTCTAATGACGGTTTCACGCCCACATGCACAACTAAATAAAACCCAGAGCGCCTCGGGTTGTGTTGCTCGGTCATTCAGAAAGAGCGACCGCGACTGGGATCTTGATACAAGTCTCAAGGGAATGGATCCAAATCCAAAAGGGTCCGCTGTGATCTAGTGACCTTTGAAAATGGCTCTGAATCCAACTTCCTTTTTCTTTGTTTTCTTTGTTTTCCTCTCACTCCCCGACCCCCGACCCCCGACCCCCAGTCTTATTCGTGACGTCCCCCCGTAACACACTCGTCCTGCAGGCCCGAATCGAATCATGGCGAGAATATTTCTCTTGAGCGAGGGAAATTGAATTTTCGTAAACACACACACACACACACACACACACACACACACTGAGTTCAGTTAACTGCAAAACCAAAGCCTCCAGAGACAGGAAATAGTCTGCACACAATACGAAGCATTACAAGGAGAGCTAATCTTAAACATAATGCTGAGCAAGAGAAGGAGGGAGGGAAGGAAGGAAGGAAGGAAGGAACCGAGCAGAAATCTGCGTTTCCTGTTGCCGAAAACTTTTGTCAGCAGTTGCAGCCATTTGAAGCTCGCTGAGTGGAACCTGCTGCGCTCTGTCACACGCCTACAACGCTGCTCTGACATCTTTGTCTCGGCATGTTGCTCCCCGACCGGCTCCAGACAACAACAACAATACCAGCAGCAGCCACTTACTGCAGCGCGCCGCCGACTGGGGGGCGAGGAGCGAGTC
The DNA here is from genome assembly GCF_009769545.1 of Cyclopterus lumpus. Lineage (NCBI taxonomy): Eukaryota > Metazoa > Chordata > Actinopteri > Perciformes > Cyclopteridae > Cyclopterus > Cyclopterus lumpus. The sequence goes on along the minus strand of NC_046990.1, from coordinate 11,203,972 downwards.
TCGGGTCTGAATCTTGTCCCGTCGGGCTTGGACGGCGGCCCGATTGCATATTTCATACGCATTCGTGAGCGATTCCACAATTCACCGGTAATCCCACTGATGGCATTCGTCTTGGAGCGCTCGGTGTGCAGCGAGCCGGTCCCAAAAGGAGGGCCGGGTGATTCATTCTGTAATATTCCCAAAAAAAAGCGATGGCCCCTTTGCCCATTTCTCAGAAACACACTCGCCTCCCCGCCTGCATCTATTTTACAACGGTGTTGTGGGAACACACCGGGCAGCTGGGAATATAATGTGAAAAGCAGATGACCGTGAATTCAGTCCTCAATGTCGCTCCTCCAACAACCGAGATTCAATTCCACCTCTCGAGCGGCGGAGCCAGGGGATAAACCCGCCGTCCGAGGACTAATCTCCCCTCGGAAAGCCACTCCGGCGTGCGGCGTTGCTGCTGACCTCCTGCAGCACGTATCTGAGTGGATTGGTGGGGGGGGGGGGGGTTGCTCCTGCGTGTCACTCACCTGCCGCCTCTGCTACAGCTCATATTAACAAGGGGACTCTGGGACTCTGTGGGTTTTGCATATAAATGATGTTTCTAGCGCCTGAGATGATATCAAACACTGTGTGTGTGTGTGTGTGTGTGTGTGTGTGTAGGCCTCACATGTCTGCACGCCTGGCTTTGATGTCAAGGGGCGACATATTTATATTCCCAGTGTACCCAACCTGCCTGCCAACGCATTAACCCCGTTTACAGAAAAATACTAAACATTTGTTTATTTATTTTTTTTAATCACATTTCGGGGGAAATGAGACTCATCCCGTCTGTTGCGCTCGTGTTTACGATGAAACTTGCCACTGTGGCAAGAAATGACTGCGAGCATTAATCACGGTGCAGAAGAAGTTCCAGTGAAGTGAACTCGACGTCACGGGGCGGCGTCTCCCCGAGAAGAGAGGCGGAGGGTGAAAACTGCTGATGCAGAGGAAAAAAAGAGGCCTGCAGCTTCTGAGGCTTCTATTACGCAACACAGTGACACAGTGACAGCCATAATGATGCCACGATTACAAGTAAACAAGAACAACAACTTCATCCAATTGTATTACTTGTTCCTGGAACATAATGAAATATGACGTTTCCAGTTGCATGAGACAAGTTATGCTTTTGAGTCAGTGCTCGTCTGATCGTCAAAGACACGGCCTGAATTTAAAGTTTACTCTTTTTATAATCAAACTGAATACATTTAAACACTGAAGTTCAAATGAGACTTGTGGCCATGAATGGCATTAATGGGATAATGGCTCATTGATGTAGAGAAATTTTTTTTTAAATGATTTATTCATAACTTTGTTGAACTGAGCAAGAGTGTGTTTTATTGCTCACGAATTCAGCTTTTTTTTATTATGAGGAAAAATGTGTTACTTATTTCGTCCAAGGACACACGAGTTAGCGAACGCAGGTATGAATGTCCCCTTTAGCCTTTCTGCCACGTGGCCTTGAGGCCCCGGGCCGCACTTTGCCGCGTCTCTTTTCTGGCCGCACGGCATCAGCGTCTCGTCTGTTCAGATTCTGAATTCTTAACGAGCTCCACGGAGCGAAAAGCTGCGCTCGTAACCGGAGGCGGGTTTCACTTTTCGAGCCCACGGTGTGAACCGCTGCAAAGAAAACCGGTTTATTTATGACGCCGGAGACACAGCCTTCGATTTGTTCCCACAGCGGTGTTTAAAAGATATTCGCCGTGTCTATTTTTGATAGAGCGTCTCCTCTGCTCCCAAAAACACTTCTTTCATTCACGTCGTTTACGACCGGACACGTAACGTTCACTCTGTCAATACCATCATTTAATTTTTTTAAACTGAGCTTCCCAAGAGTTTTATGAGCCAGGAAATACATACAGTGCAATGTGTGTTTTGTTGAGCACTTAAGGAACAAGTAGAGGAACTCGTTAATTGGCAAAGTAACTCAATTTACACGTCAGCTGTGAGCCAATTATCAAGTAATAATCCCTCACACTGTAAGTATCTGAATATATGTGCATGCCCTACAGCTCTACCAGAGAGAATATTTTCATATTAATAATCTTTGACTTAAATATTTAAGTCAAATATATATATATATATATATATATATATATATATATATATATATATATATATATATCTTAAATATTTTACAGGTTTCCTGTAGAAAAAGACCCGACACGTCGCCTACACTTACGTACGCAGTGCTGATGCAGTGAAATGATTCAGCCACTTGGGCAACACAGACACACAACTTAATGTGCTCCTCTGGGAAACACACACACACACGCACACACACACACACACACACACACACACACACACACACTTTAAGAGATGAACAACAGAGAAACACAGACAGAGGCGTACTGACAGCGACAGAGAGGCAGAGTAAGAGGAAACTGATTACAGTAAGTAGCAACCCCCACCAGGACGGGGAATGCTTGAAGATAACAAACGTGGCCATGAGCCAAAGACACACACACACACACACACACACACGATTCAACAAAAGGGAGGCACCCGTCCACCTCCGACCTCCTCTTCCAGCCCCGCCCTCATGTCAGGTCCCGCCTCCTCCATCCATCCAGTCTAGTCAGCCTGACAAGCTAATGGAGACTAATCAACTGTCAGGGCGAACACGCCGTGCACTACGTCTCCCGGCTTCCCGGACCATACCCCCCCCCCCCCCCCACCACCACCACGCCGCCCTCCCACCATCATTTCAGCGATAACTGTCACGAGCAGAAATTACAGAGTGATGGCTATATATAGGCCCCTGGCTCCTCCTCCCTTGCCCTGGAGCGCACACAAAGCACATTACTTTCCCATTTGCTCAACTTAATGACCACCCCCATTACATATTCAATCTTCATCTAATCCTAATTCTACACCCACCCTTAAATTTACCTTGACCTCAACCCAAGTGCTGATATCGGCCGCCCAGAGATTCTGCAGAAGTTTGCAGATGACATTACGCTCTACTTTGCAAATCAATATATCTGACGGCTCTCTTCTCCCTTCGATAGTTTCATTATAATTAGCGTAACAACGGTGCTTTGATCATTTAAACACCAGGTTAGCTTGAGAAGTAGTTTAATAATGATGTGGGATTATTCTGCTTTAGTCTTCTGGTTCTGCGTTGAAGCTGCACATTGTTGGGAGTAAACTGGAAGCGCAGCAGTGCGTCTGAGAAACGAGTGCTTCGCCCAGTGTAGGAGGACGAAGTGGGTCTACTTTATGGGGGGGATTAGCGGAACGGCTGTTCTGTTATGGCTGCCATCAGGAAGAGTGGATGTGTTGAAATGCTTTGTGAGTTCATTAGTATTACACACTTAATCTAGATATTTAAGGCAAACAACCTATTTGTATGCAAGGAAACATATTGACTGCGTCTCATCAGACGAGCAGAATGCATAAACAAGAGTTCCAGATGTCCCGAAAATGCCGACATTCATTCTTCTTTTTTTTGTCTGTAGATCACATTTCTGTGATTTTTTTGGGGCCTCCGAGGGGCAGTAGAATTAAGCTGTTAACGCAGCGCTGACATCTTGTCGGCTTTCACGAGCTCGATGGCAGACAGTTGTAGAACATAACCGTGTTTTTAGAGCTCGACGTGCCGACGCGCAACAAAGAAAACAAGTGAAAATGAAAAGGGGAATCCACAGCCAGAGCAACGAGCAGGAAGGTCTTGAGGAAGGGGAAGTTTAGACGGGTCAAAGACTTTCACTGTGAAACCAAATAATAAAAAACTACTTCTATTTAACCTTCTTCTAAACCTAACCACGTCGGCTTGTTGCGTAAATACACCAAATGTACAGTTTTTCTCAATTAATTTAACCTAAAATAACCTTTTCAAATGTCTAAATCTAATGTTCGATCATAACAACACAAACAGACAGGAATACGCCTAAATGCACATGAACACACACACACACACACACACACACACACACACAACAAAGTCCACACAAGCCGTTGCTTTAGGTCTCGGCCTCTCAGGAAGCAACACCCACCTACCGTCTCGTAAACACCTCAGACTGAGAGGAAGCAGAGGAGGGGGCTCTACCGGCCTTTTCTGTGTGTGTGTGTGTGTGTGTGTGTGTGTGTGGCTATCTTTGAAAAGGAAACTGATTAATTTCCATATGTTCATGCGCAGCGCAGGAAACCTCAGATTCCGTTTGACTGTCAGCATCTTCACAGCTACTGAAACAAACTGAGACCTTGACCACAATAGTTTCATTACCCAGAAGGCCACCTTTGACTTTGGTTGTACCCCCCCCCCCCCCCTGGCTGGAAACATATATATCATTAGCACAACGTGTGAGCATGACTGACTAATTGTGAGAACATAAACTAGAGCTGCGGCTGCTTTACCGGGAAACAAATTAACACTCAATCATTACAAGAAAATCCTTCAGAAAATTACAGCCAGTGTGCTGCGATTCCATAGATGAGTGATAGATTTCTGCTGCACCTGACTCCTTAATGCTTTTATCCTGGAGACACGCAGGTGTAATGGCATTTTCAGAGGGGCGGTAGACAGATTAATCACGCTGGAGGGAGCATTATTCAGTCAGAATACTGCACACCGCACAAAGAGTTGCAGATTGCGGTGCCGATCGGCAAAAAACCTGTGAGGCATATTGCCTTCTTATCACGCTGAGGTACGAGGCAGCCAAACGCCTCAGGCCTCGAGCTACTCGGATCATTTCAGCTGTGCAAGGGGCAATCATTTAGATTTGTACGACCCGGCAGCACAAAATGACCATAACATGGTTTCAAAAAAGGGAGCTGTGGGGATTATTGATTGATAGGGACTTCTGCTATGCTGAGATTTCAGGCTTTTAGTGCCCAACTCGGTGAGTTATATTTAATGAATGGAAACGGGCCGATACTGACTCAAATAGAGGAATCGGATAAAAGGGGCCAGTCTATTCAATTCTATGTAAACTACATACATTTTACAATTGAATGGTAAGTATTTATTTATGCTTTGTAATTCCTTTAATTAATAACAATTCAGTAAATGTACATTTATAATAATATGTTGTGTGAAGGTCAAGGCTAATGTTAAATAAGACAAGGATCCCAGTCACAGCGAGGCAAACAGACTATTAATTAGTATCCGATCGGTAGTAAATAGTATTGTTATCAGGACTGGTGCAGATAGTTATACGTATTACTACTAACACTAAGATTGGGTCACTGGTTATTCAACTTCGAGCGTGTGAGCAGCTTGATAGAAATCCAGGTCTCACCGTCTTTGCCGATGAGGAAGTCCAGGTAGCGGTAGGTGTAGGCCACGCCCACCTTGGTCTCCACCTGCGGTCTCTTCAGGGTGGAGTAAATCTTCCCCGGACTGTTCTCCTCCGACGTCGGCTTCATCTTGCGCAGCCCGCAGCCCATGGCTGTCTCTGAGTGGGCGGGGCCTCTGCCAACCAGAGAAAAACAGGCCGGGTCAGCGTTTCATTGTTATTGGAGGTGAAAGATCCTTTTATTTGAGCAACACCACAATGTGCACTTTGTTCCTGTTGTAGTTCTTTAACCAGAAAACATTTCCAAATGCTTTTTGTTTGTTTTCATCGCAGAGAACCAAATGTTTCCATTCATATGATGTAAAAATCAATTAGCAGAAGGGTCTTTCTACACAGCCAATCTGCATTACATTATAATTGATAAATGGCATGTTTAAGAGTATAATAATCATTTGTTATCTAATTATCATGATCGTAATAATCATCCTTACCTCACAACAATAATATAACATTTACAAATAGTTGCATAGTTCTCTGGTGTTTGTTGCGCTGTTGGATCTACTTTTTACAAATGAAAGTGTCTTAGAGAATGTGCAACCGATCATACGTCTTATGTAAAATCATCAATGTATCTAAAAAGCACAATAAGTACAACACAAGTATAGAGAATATTACAAAAAATACATTTATTATTAGTAGTAGTTGTGTTTCCCCCACTGGTAATGACAGATTGGCACACACACATGAAGGCGAACCATCATGCACTCTGATATCCGTGATTCCTCTGGGATGTCAGAAGGAAAAAACAATAAATGCTGGATTGAGCGTCTAAATAAATAAATGAACGCGACTAAATGAGCTTGATTTTTTTTCACGGGTTCTGTGCCTCGTTCCCAGGGAGACCAAATTAGCAGAGAAGAAGAAGAGGAGCCCTTAAAGAGCGCCTCGCCACAAATGGTTCGTGACGGCACCGCCGTCCGCCGGCTGCGTCTGGGAGCAGGTGACATCCCACTGTGTGCCGCTGATTAAACTCAAGGATGGACGCGTGGATGGATGGATGGATGTGGTCCCCTCCCCTCCAACCTCGGCTGATGAGGAACCCTCTCTATTAAGCTCCCGACTAATTACAGAACGACGTAGGGGCCTCGGCTGGAAACCACGAATCCGAGCCGGCCGTCGCTTCAGAGACAGGACAGGAAGGGGGGGGGGGGGGGGGGGAGGAAGGAAGGAGTGGGAGACTCTGTTAATGAGGTGAACGGCAAGAATGGAAAAGGTGAGAATCAATCAAGGGAGAGAGAGGAAATGGGGGTTGCCGAGTTGCAGATTGTTAGTCAGAAACGGAAAGGTGGGGAGGACGGGGGGGGTTGACACCTCGGAGGAAGCCTTCTGAACGCGTTGTGTGCATCTCAGGTGCCGTGAAGTTGTGTCTTGGCCTCTCTGCACAAACAAAAAGAAGCCAAACGCAAAAATAAAGAAGCCGAACGCAACGTGCAGAAGCTGGCATAGTCAAAGTCCCTAAAAGCGCTTCAGTCGCCCCCATTAAGTCGTCACTCAGGTCTGCGCCGCAGTTCACCAGCTTCACAAATGCCTCTGCCGTCAAAGAAAACAGCAAAAAAAAAAAAAAATAGCTAGAATATTTTTTCCCACTGTTGCCTACAGTTGCTTGTAAATAGCTTTTATCATGTCTCCCCGTACCCTGGAGAGAGGAGGAACAAGAGGCTCTGTCATGTAGTCTACAAGAGCAGGAGGAGAGCTACTCAGAACAATAGGATGGGGGGGGGGCTGGAAGGAAAACAAAGTGGATGAGGGGAGGAAAAGATGGAGGTGCTTGTATTTGCATAGCTCCTGGAGACCGGGGAGCAGATCTGAGGCGAAGGCGTATTTTTAGAGCTGAACTGACAGAGGAAATGTGAGATGTTTACGATTTATTTTTTTCCGTCACCGTTTCTTGCCTCCAACCTTCTCCTCAGCCCCTCAGCTCCTCCACAAGCGTGTGTTTTCTAAAAAAAAAATTCGGGAGATTGGCAGGCGGGGAGTCAGGGATGCTCGACATGGAAGACAGACTAGCTACAGAATAGAAGAAGGGAAAAAAGTAACGGGAAGGAGGGCCATTGATTTCCCTTTTTGCTGAATTAGCAACGATCCTCTTGCCGTTTTGTTCTTTCTTTTGTCTCTTGCTAATGGCATTGAGAGGTTTTATATGATAAGAGGTTTTATTCGATAGGATTCTCTCTTCGTGAGCCGCGATTGACGTTCAGATGCTTTGTTGTCTCCGGGATGCACTCAGAGTTGGCCCTTACAACCAAAACATCCCACAGCACTTTGTATTGTGCTGAACGCGGAGGGTAACATCAGGGAGGGGATTGTCTTTCACTGCCATGTTTGGTATCCGTCAGTCAAAAACTATTTGTCAGTTCAAGGTTTGCTTTGTCTCCCGCGCTCGGCATTGATCATCTGGGTCACCTGTTGCTTCTCTGGGGGATTTGACACGTTATTAAAGATGAAATAAAATATTGTTTGGACCATTTTGGGTGCAGGAATATACGGAGCAAACTTTTGCTGTTTTCTGGCCATCTAACTAAAGTAAGTCTAACGTTCGCTCTCCTTTTAGCTCCGTTTTGGTCTCCGTTAACTCGCTCGAGCTCGTCGCTAATCTTGTCGCTAATTATGAGTCATAATTGAGGTTTTTAAAAGGGAAACAAAAATGAAGAAGAAGAACATTCGGGAAGCAACCCGGCTGATTATGAAAAGCTAACGCTAGTTGTTGGGCTAACAACGGGACAGTTGTCATAGGGCTACCTGAGGTAACGCTAGTTGTTGGGCTAACAACGGGACGGTTGTCATAGGGCTACCCGAGGTAATGCTAGTTGTTGGGCTAACAACGGGACGGTGGTCATAGGGCTACCTGAGGTAACGCTAGTTAGCCCAACAACTAGCGTTACCTCAGGTAGCCCCATGACAACTGTCCCCCGTCGCCTCCTTATGATCAATAATCAATGAATCATCCAGCAGCCAACGTTCACAGAACGTTATCGTTTATCAGTGTGGATGCTCTCATCGTCATGTAGTTATTGTTCTGGTTTCATAACAAAAATAATGAGCTAAAAAGACGCTAAAAGGCCCTGCAGAGCTGCAGACTCGGTCCATAATAATATAGTTCACATCATATATGAATTTGATCTGAGCTCCTTGGAAAATGGAGCTTCAAATTATTCTAACGAGGAATTGGAACTTTCTAGTTTTTTGACGTCGCGGTAAGAGACGACGGTACACATCGCCACGCGATCACAGCACCGGCCGCGAGAAGCGACTTCCCCGAGTGAAATGTAATGCGGCCCGAGTGAGATCTCCCCCGTAGAACAAGCCCACGTTGCAGCGCTTTGATGGCAACATTGCTGAGATCAAACCCGGCAGCAGGAGAAGCTTCAGAGTGGATTATTGGAGGAGGACATTAATTAGGACACTGTGTTCTTGTGTTCTCCTCCATGTAGTCTCCCTTTTAATGCTCTCTTCCTCTCTCCCTCGCCCCTCTTTGCCTTTTTCTGACTTTTGATCTTTTTAAGCTGACAAGGGAAGCGGAGCGCTCGCGAGGCGGCGTTTCTGTTTTCAGTATCATTTGTAGTTTCCACGCCAGGAGGAGATACAGTATGTATTTCTTTTATAAATAAATTAAGGACTGCTAGGTAAGTGTTTTATTGGTGAATTTTGGTGTCTTCGGCTTCATCTTTATATGGATTCAGACACTGACGGCAAGTCGTTGTCCACAGAATCTTATCTCATAAAGAAATTGATCATAAGCATTATTAGTTGAGATTGTAACTGGACCTCAAATATTGAAGTGTTTATAAATAGTGACAATAGTTTCATTAAATGAGACACAACACACTTCTACTTTTTGGTGTCTCTGGGAAAACCCCATGTACTGATGTGCGGGGAGTTTCCGTGGTTACCAAATGACCTTGCATAAACATGGGCTCGCCATCAGCAGATGGATTTATTTAACAGTTAAAACCGCACATCTAAAAATCCTGTGTTTGGTCTGCTTTGATTGATTGACAGCTGTCACACCAGCTGAAACTAAACTGGGAAACACACCAGATTCTGAACCAGCGATGTTTGAAAGCACCAGTTACCTAAACTGGGGTGTGGGGAGGGCCGGAGTTTTAAAAGTGAAAAGTATAAATGATGCATGGTTCTGCAGTGTCCTGGGGGAGGGGGGAGGGGGGGGGGGGGCAGAACATGAAACCACTTCTGGCACAGAAGGAAATGCCCATACGGGTTGTTTTCCGGAACAAGCACTTAGAGCAACTTATTTTGACAAAAGGTCACAGGACACACGGTCGATGTGTCCAATAGTCTGATGTCCTCCGTGCTTCACCCTCGATCTCTGCGGCTTCGGGTGACGACGTCACACGCTCCCTTTTCTTCCTTCCTTTAGTCCTCACCACCTTGGATCCTCACCTAGGTTAATGCTGTAACCTTTAGTGTCCTTTTAAGAGAGGGAGCTCCAGTGTGTCCCTAAACATACTGTACATGACCTTTTTATCCAAACCTACAGGACAGTTTAAATACAACATGGTGTGTCTGGATGCTTGAGAGGCGACTAAATACACAGCTGGCTGTTTAGCTACTTTACACATGCTTACTTCCGAGTGAGCGTCAGACATAAAGAGCTAAGCTAGCCGCAAACAATATATATTCAGAGTGTAAATATGACTTTTTCCGACCATAAGCACACAAGCGGACAGAGAGGAAGTGGGTTTTGATGCACGAGAGGCTTAAAACCCTCATTTTCACAATGAAACTGGGTCGCTGTTGGAATCCACGCGTCATGTTGTGATCTTTGCGATTACGGTTCGTCAGTTTTTTTTTTCAGGAACAAATATAAATGAGAACCAGAAGAGGGTAAATGGGCGGAGCAGCATGAGGTCAATATAGACGCCCTAAGGTCACACTCGATGGGTTTCCCCCAAAAAAACACTAATTTCTGTTTCTCATGACGATTAACGAGTCAGTATAATATAATGCTTGTGTAACATCCAGAATGCCATAAACCAGAAGAGACGAGGCACTTCAGGAGGAAAGGTGTGTGACGTCTTTAGGATTTGCAAACAAATTCAAAAACTCACAAAGCGTCGGGTATTGTGAGTGAAGGCATTATATGAATTAAACATTTCTACTTTGAAGATCCCACAGAAAAGATTGCTATAATTAAAAAAAAATTCTTTCTTTCTTTTTTCGTTTGTTGTCTATCTTCTGCATTTTTCATTTTATGTTTGTAATTTTGTAAAATTTTAGGCTTCAAATAAGCCCAGTTGGCTTTTTGTCATCTCTCCCTGCACTGTAATATTCATTTATATTTATTATTATTTTATTGTTTGAATTAAAATAACAAAATAAACATTTTTTGGAGGCCGTGGGGGCCAAAGGTGGAATTGCTTCTTCTTTTTTTCTTCTTCTATTCGCTGAATTTGTTTTATTTGCTTTAAATGCCCAAGGACGATGCATAACTGGAAAAAAAAAAGAAGAAGGGAAGACGAGGTTGTGACGAGTGAGACGGAGAGAGAGCGGGCGAGTAAACAATCGTGTCCGTCTGAGACTCTCCGCCCATTCTGGGCTCCGTGTGGCCTCGACCAACCTCGTCTCCGTACAGTCTCAAGGCCCGGTTGCAGTCCATCCACACACACACACACACACACAGAAATACACTCATGCAACGAGAGAGGTATTGCCATGGGAACCAACCCCTCTATGACTATTCCCTCCTCAGGGGAATAATAGGCACCAATCTTTCTCAACCTCTCTCTCTCTCTCTTTCATTGTCAGTTTCTCTCTTTCATTTTGTTCTCTCCTTTCTCTGGTTCGCCGTAAGCCCCACGCCCCTCCTCACCACCAGGATCCGCCCCCGCCCTCCTCCCACACTGGCGTCCTCCTGCTCCCCTCCCTTCCTCTCCGCATGTCTTTGACAGTCATGAGTTTGATTTGTTATGCATAATCTATCCACGCTGGGATTTGTACAGTTCTCGCAAGTGAAAAGCAAAATAAAATGTATCTCGACTCAACCCGCACAAACGTTTTCAAGCTGCTGTCAAAGAAAACGCTGCGAAAGGGGGATGGTTCATCAGGCAGGAGAGAGAGAAAAAGACTTTGGGTTGCCCTCTTTGTATTTGGAGCTGGAAGAGATTCTCCCTGAGTGACTCATTGCTTTCTGTGAACTTGCTCCAGGCAGGTCATTCTTTATTAAAGCCAGCCGAAGCCAAGTTCTTAGGTTTTCAGACACCCTATCGATACGTCCGCGTTGAACATTAGCCGATCAATACTGCTGCAATTTTCTTGACCGCCCATTACAACAGGAGTCAATTTGCCTTATAGGAATATCAAGGGGGACGTTTGTGTTTCCTTTGTTTTTGTTTTCTTTGTCTCTGCTTCGAGGCTACAACACAACCGGCTGAACGTCGTCTCTTTTGTCTCCCGTCTAGCCCAGGGGACTCTTCCTTGGATGCCGTCTCAGGTCTAGGGCAACGCCAGAGGCGTGAATGAATTAGTACCTTCGAAAGGCACGATCGCTGTCACCGAACCGGGGGAGCGAGGGGATGTGAGACACCCTGACATGACGACTGCAAGACTCACACCTCGTCTATTGTGCCACTGAGCCATGTTTACTGCCTGAAGTTCATATTACTGCCAACAAATTGGAACAAATTACACCAAGATCCTGGAATCAAGCACTGAACATCTCTAAAATACAGACGACCCTGCCAACCAAATACCTATATGTTGTCATCATCACTTTTTTTTTTTAAACTCATTTTGATTTTGACTAAAAATCACCTTCCGGCAACTTGTTTCTTTTTTTTTTAGGAATGAAATCCTGTATATGTTTATATTGCATCATGTCCCCAATGTGAGTCCCTGGCATCAAACAGGCGCAGCGCGAAATGAGAGTAGAATGAAATTAAAATGGTTTAAAAATAACTACATTTCAATTAGATGTACCCTAAATTTGAGTGTAAAATGTTCTCGTATTTTGTCGTGTCCGTCTGTGGGTGTTTGTCTGTACTTAACGGAGTGCACATTTTGGGTCTCACCAGCCAACGCTTGCCAATTACCGTAATCTAATTTCACACCTCACGGGGGGATTCACTGTGCTCGGATCAGATAGCAAACATAAGTTGATTAAAGTACATGTTTACTAAAAGAAAATCAACATGGGCTCAGAAAACACACACGCTGATGGTGGAAGGAAGTAAAACTCTTCAAAACGACGGCTGAATGTTATCAGTATGTTGTGAATATACTTCAAAGGGTCGCTCGCTCCAACCAAGTTACAAAAGTAATGGTTTCTTGTTTTTTTGCCGCAGGTTTTGGCTTCATAAGAATCGTTCCGTTTAACCATCACGCGAAAATACGAGTGCAGGTGAAGAATAACCTTATTTTACGGTTTAATATAATGATATGTTAACGACATGTTGATGAGCAGCGCTCTGTTGATTTAATTTTGGGATCAAAGTTGTGGTCGTATTTATTTTGCTTCTATAGAGGATCAGTCTTCACTTTGATGCAAATATTTGTACATTAGCAGGAACATTTCACAAATGATTTGAAGTGCAATGGATATGTGTTGTCCCTGAAATCAATGAATAATAATAATAATAATAGATAAATAAATAAATGGGCATCCTAATGTTGATCAACACCATCACGATTATCACTTTGTCCATAACAAACCGCTGGTATGTGGTAATCTTGAAATAAATCGTAATTTAATAGTCGAGAAGGAACTCGGAAGCCATTGAGTTGCATTCTGGGAAGTGTAGGATCCTTGAACCACACAAGAGACCAACAGTCAAGATTGCAGGGCGCCCAACTTAACCCCCCCAACCTTAGTAAGTCATTTTCAGTTATATATGGTAATAAGTTAAGAGCAAAAAAGCTTTTACCATAATACATTAAGTCTACAGTTGTAAAGGTTAATTTAATCATTTGGTAATAAATGGATTGTTAGTCCTGATGCCATGAACGGTCCATGAGAAGGGTCTAGCTAAAATGACAAAGAAAGCAGATTGTGTTATTTATGGCCCTTTTTCGCTTTATATAAAAGCATTAATACGCGGTGGAGTCGGGTAGAATTCCTCATAACGGGCCTTATTATAATGCCTTATTAGCTGCCACAAGTACCACGAGTGAGATTCCATCCACTCCCAGAGATCTCTGATGCAGAAACCTCAAATTAAATCAAAAGTGTCCGGAGGGCAACGTTTAACTGGAGATTGGAGGGAAAGTGTTTGTTTTTTTGTACGGTAATGTTCTTTTCCCTCATTCCCTTCCTCCACGTGACATTGTAGCGAAGCCCAAACCACAATAATCACTTCCACATTTAAAAACAGCCGAGCTGAAGAGCGGCCAATCCTACGATGCAGCCACATGCCTTTCCCCTGTGTGTGTGTGTGTGTGTGTGTGTGTGTGTGTGTGTGCTCATGTCATATGCACGTTCACGCGTGGTACTGCATGTGTTCATATACGTATTCTCCACGCTTACACTTTGATGTACACACTTTGATGTTCACGTGTGATGTGTGTGTTCATAGTGCGCTTTTGTCTGTGAAAATGTGTTTTCTTTTTCATTTGTGGATTTTGCACATCATATGTTCAACATCTGATGGTGTCTTTGTTGTGTATGTTTTTGAGGCTACATGTGCACACAGACGTGTGTGTGTGTGTGTGTGTGTGTGTGTGTGCAGCCTGTATCATGTTTCAGTGTATTTGCAGGGCTGCCCATATGCTGTTTTCCTTTTAAGTTATTTTTTTTGTCTCTGACTGTGTTTCTCTGTTGTTCATCTCTTGAAATGTGTGCGTGTGTGTGTGCGTGTGTGTGTGTGTGTGTCGGTTCTGTCCCAGTTTTAGACCTTCAGAGTGAGGACATTTTGGCCACTCCTCACTTTTGAGTGTTTTGAGGTTCAGGGTTTTAAGGTTCAGGGTATACAAAACGATTTTGTTGAGGCATTTCATTGTGATGGTTAAGATTAGAGGAATGGGAATGAGTTATGTCAATGAGGGTCCTCACAAAGATAGAAGGACAGGGATGTGTGTGTGTGTGTGTGTGTGTGTGTGTGTGTGTGTGTGTGTGTAACAGACAGACTGAGACAGAGCCAACTCCTGACCCACCAACACTGTAGAGTTAACGCAGCCCGACGCTCCACAGCTCACCAGCTGGAACTAATTAACAGCAGTTCAGTCAGAGTGAGCTCTCTCTCTCTCTCTCTCTCACTTTCTCTCTCTCTCTCTCTCTCTCTCTCTCACTCACTTTCTCTCTCTCTTACACGCACACACACACGTTGCCCCTCTTCCCCCGGCTTTTCCTCTCTCATGCCCTCGTCTTCCTCCTGCCTGACACCCCCCCGCCCTTCCTTCACCTCCTGCCATCGCTCAACTTGTTTCCCCCTTTAAACCTCCTCCTCCTCCTCCTTCTCCTCCTCCTCACGCACGCACGCACGCACGCTTGGATGAACTCGTGTACGGGAGCACATAGTCGAAGGCATGTAAACATCCACTTGTACAGACAGGACACGATATATAGGCGCATGCTGCACACACACACACACACACACACACACACACACACACACACACACACACACACACACACACACACACACACACACACACACACACACACACACACTTTTAACCTTCATCCGTAGAGTACAGTATAGCTCACACCCCCCCCCATCTTGAACCACGGCCCGGGTCTCTGGTTGGATCCAGGTAGACATGTTTCACATTCTCAGCGCCGCTCTGCCATCCATCCCGCATGTGACTTCAAAACAACCAGAGCTAATGATGTGCACGGTGAATGGTCAGAGTGTGTGTGTGTGCGTGTGCGTGCGTGCGTGCGTGCGTGCTCGCAGTGGATTCGGAGCTTGTTGTTGAACACACCGCCCCGAAGCCAAACTTGTGGCTTGCGGCATCGTCTCGTGAATCAACCCGTCTGTGGTGAAACAAATGTCGCCGTGCAATCCAAGTTCGCGGAGGCTGCTGTCCGGGAGGGGGGGCGCATGCAGCGTGTGACCCCCCCCCCCCCCCGGACATCAGCCCTCACGCAAAGCCAAACCTAACGTACCTGTTTCGCGAATCTCGTTGAAAAGTTCAGTGCTCGGACGCGCAGGCGGCAGCCGGGGCAGAGCAACGCATTCTACCGGGGAGCAGGGATGGAGGACTGCGGGGTTCGGGCGCCGGGCTCACGGGGGAGGCTGCTCTGCTGCTTCGAGGGAACACGCGTGCTCCTCCACCGAGGAACCGGAGCGTCTGCGGCGGATCCAGCGCTTGGCTTCGGCTTCCCCCCTCAGTTCCACCTCGCTGCGTGCGTCTGGGTCATCCTCAAAGTATGTACCGATGTTCTGCGAGCTCAGGGAAACCACATCCTGTCACATATTTACCTCCCTCCCCTGTGTCTCCTTCCCTTTTCAATCTATCCTTCTATTCTCTCTCTCTCTTTCTCTTTTCCTGTGTGTGTGTGTGTGTCTCTCTCTCTCTTTTCCTGTGTCTCTCTCTCTCTCTGTCTCTCTCTCTCTCTCTGTCTCTGTCTCTCTCTCTCTCTCTCTTTTCCTGTGTCTCTCTCTCTCTCTCTTTTCCTGTGTCTTTCTCTCCTCCCCCGTGATTGTCTGAAGCAACTGAGCGCTCTGACCCAGCGTCTGTTCTGCACAGCCTCTCTGTCTCTTTGCCTCTCTGCCTCTCAGACTCTTTGCCTCTCTGTCTCTCAGACTCTTTGCCTCTGTCTCTCTGCCTCTTTGCCTCTCTGTCTCTCTGCCTCTTTGCCTCTCTGTCTCTCAGACTCTTTGCCTCTGTCTCTCTGCCTCTTTGCCTCTCTGCCTCTTTGCCTCTCTGTCTCTCTGCCTTTTTTCCTCTCTGACTATCTGACTACCACACCAGTTCCACTTGGATGACTGAAGAATCCATCTGAGGAGAGGTGGGGGGAAGAGGGAGGTGAGGAGGGGGCTTCACTGGGAAATACCAGAGTTGGGGAGAGGGGAGGGGGGGGGGGGGCAGCGGAGGGTGTTTAGGGAGTGAAGGACTAAAGAAAGATGGGCAGGCAGAAATAGAAATCGATAGTGTGTTTGAGAGAGAGATGGAGAGAAGCAGTGGACCGCTGTGCCACATAGTCGATGCACGTGCACTCACAGTCACACGTGCACACAGTCACACGTGCACACACAGTCACACGTGCACGCCGTGGGAAGTGTTCCTGGGAGCTGGTGATTATAAGTTTGTCTATAAGTAATAAAAGGATAAGGGGTTGTGTTGAACAGGGTGTGTGTGTGTGTGTGTGTGTGTGTGTGTGTGATCCTCCAGGACCCCTTATGGCCCTGGATCCATTATTTAAGCCAGTTTGTGTCGAAAACACCAGACTCCTGTTGCATAAACTGTGACTTCCACCACAGCGTCAACACCTGCTGAGGACCCTCTGCATCTCTGCTGACGTCACTGTCTGTTCCATTGATTCCAGACCTATTGATGGAAACAGGAAGTGAGCGTAGGTTTGACCCCTGGTGGTCGCTCGGTGCGATACGACGACTGTGTTTTGATGGTTGAATGTTTCTCACCTTCTTTATTCTGATTTAAAGGTAAATGGAAAGCAGCTACAATGAATACTAATATTCACGTTTACATGACCAATACCAAGTGAATAATACTACACTAATAATCATGTTTACGTGAATAATACTACACTAATTAAAGCTGCAAGCAGCGATGTACAGGTACTGGAGTGTCTGCACAGCTATTTAATATATGTAGGGGAACCATAGTGTTGGAGCTGCTCTTTTTTTAAATTTGTAAGGGGCGCTATTGAGGCAAATTATGACCACATAGGCCAAAAGCCATATCAAATATTTATTTTCATCCCCTTTGGCATGTGTCAAAAGGTTCCATGAGGTTGTGACCATCCCAAGTCAGACTTACTCTAATGTGCTCATGACATTGGGCTCTTCTCAAAGTCATTATCCGGCCTCGTGGCGGGATTCCCTCGCTCATTCGCCAGCGTTTCAAGAAGAGCCCTCATTGTGTCGCTCTGATGTTGCCATGAGGATCTCCAGGCTGCATATTAATGATGCGTCTCTTGTGAGAGAGTTCCTGGCTCTGTTTGCTGTCACATCGGGAGCCCCATTAGACTTTAATCACCCTTCCTGAGCGGAAACTGCCCACGTGCATCTAATCTGGGCAACGTGGAAGGGCATACTTCAGCGTTAGACCACCTTCACGTGAAAGAGGTTCAGGGCAAATCGTATCTTCTGAGAGTTGGAAAGAACAGAGACGCTGTGGGGAGGCGCTTGATTGGTTTTCATGCCCTTTAAGAGCAAAATTAAACAGATGCCCAAATGCTGCAGCCGTCCTGGGGCTGAGGCTTGAATGACACGAATGATCCCCAACAGTGCCATTGGCAGCATGCTGGAGAAAACAAAGCATGCACACAGGAAGCTGACGTTTACACGCTGCCGTCGTCAACTCTCACACTTCGTTGGTTTTATTGTTTAGGTCCAAATTAGATGCGCTTAATGTTCTGCAACTTGGTGGAGACTCAAGATGTTGTCAAGATGGACGGGCCAGCAAAGTGTGTGTGGAAGCAGCAGGCTGACAGCTGATTGGACGGGAGAGCACGAGTGGAACAAAGCACATCCCTAATTGATTTCTATATGAGAGGGTTCAGGCATCGTGACCAGAGAGGTGGCAGCGCCCCCCAGTGGCTGAGGTGGGAAGTGAGTCATTTCAAAATGAGTGGTAGGAACATGTCTGATGCTGTGGTCTCATTTGAGTTTCTATTAGTGCCTGATGTGAAAGTATAACGATATGCACATATTATATTTCAATAAATAAATAAAAATGTGATATCATTTTGCGACACGTCTGGAATATACAGGTAAAAAAAATATATTGTGCGTTGACTGCAATGTTTATTTATTTATATATTCCATAGCTGTCTTTGTTGAATAATCCAACAATTAAATATTCATTATGCATTCTTGATTTTTGTTTCTTGAGTGAGCAATGTATGTGTAAAAATAAGCACTAAATGTGTATCAATATACACATTTAGTGCACATTGCAATATGTTTTATTGTGCCCGTAAAGAATTGTATCACGTGACTGACAGTAATTCTGTATAAATGCCCGAAATGCTTGCAAGATGGAGAAAGTGGTTTTGGAAAAAGTTCAAGTAGATTATTATTCTGAGCTCAAATCTCAAAGTGTGCTAGTTATACAAAGATACATGAGAATGTCTTTCTGCTTGAAATTAATACACTTATTGTATTATTCACATGCTTTTTAATCTCTTGCGCAGTGTGCATGCATTCAGTAGTGTTGTTTCTTTTTTTATGAAATACCATAGTTAAGCAACGGGGTAAACTTCCCCTTTACTTCAACCTTTCTCATATAATTTCCTGCATTAGGTTGTCAACGTTCTTCCCGGTCGTCATGTCATGTCACTCTGGTCCATAATCTCTACAATTACTTTTAAAGGTGTTTTTTTATTTATTCTAACCTCATGAAAAGAGTTTTTGTTCCAAGACAACCACAAAACACACAATGCCTTTGGTACATAAAGCACTCCACCCACGGTGTCCATCATCGCTCTCATTCTACGCTGTTGACAGACTGCGGTTTACATTCTGTAGGACGGCTAGTTTACAGTTGATATGCAGCTGGGTATCTGATGTCTTATTTATGTGCTTTGGAGATTGCAATGTATGTGCACAATCTTATATCTTTACTGGATTGCCATACAATTATGTACAGATATGCATGGTCCACCGCCAAGTCTGTGTTACATCTACCTGATGCATTAGCAAATGAAATGATGTGCAATGGGAATATGTTATGAATCCTAAATATGTTGGTGATGCCTTTGACTTTTCCTTTGGCGCCATGAGGTTCACGTTTGGTCTTAAGAGTGAAATAGCTCGGCGGCTATCGGATGGCTAACACGACATTACGTCTGAAACATGAATTCAATCTTTTTATAACAAATCGGCGTCAATAGGCATCGCTTTTATCCGCTTATTGCAATTAAATCGCGGCCAAATCGTTTTATTTCGGGGTCGTACTGCTGAAGTATGCTCGAGACAGTGAATACGTGTAGTTTGTGGGATTTCCTCCATGTGGCCGGAGGACGCAAATAACGACAAATGATCCCGCGAAGTAACGTGAATGCAAGAAATGTGCGCGGTGTTTGGTGTGAACGCAGCATCCGAGCTGAGGGCTTCCGTTAGCTCCTGTCTGCATGTTGACGTGCGGAGCCATCGTCAGGGAGTGTTGATGGGCTCGTACAGTTTTCAGTAGTTTGGCCTTTGCCCGACATGCAAATGGTCTTCACATCCGCCTCAACTGCAGTTTGTGTGTACTAGTAGCAAATATCAGCACGATGAGACCGTCCTTTGCAAGAAGGAGCATTACAGCAGTGATCACCATCTTCCTCCCCACGACGCACACCGAGGACTCTGGATATAAAAACAAGACCAGACAAGACTCTTCTTTCCGAGAGTTTACTCAAGTAGAACTTGTTTTTGAGCCGTCCTGTACAGCCCGAGGCAATAAGCTCCGAGGCGATAGCATTTAGACACATAATCACAAGTCAACAGAGGAATGGGAACATGCAAGGTCGCTCCAAAGATAAAACTCTGCTTTGTTCACACATCATTTCTTGCAGAGCCGGCAATGCACGTCCTTTATTTCACAGAGACAAACTACATAATCATTTATTGTGCTCTGAGAATATAGAAATAGACTAAATTAAATAAATGCATGCTGTTACCGATTGTACTGTACTCTATTCTAGAATGTCCACATGAAAAATAGAAGACTATACTTACATGATATATGATCTTTACATCACTACACATGACTTTATTTGTGAGATTTTCCTTCTAATACCAGTGCTCTTTGCTCTCCTGTATAATCTGACTGTGTGGCCCATGGATGTGTATTAGCCATAGAGGCTGTCTATCACTCAGTGTGACAACTAGTCAAATATGTCTATTAAATCTGCAGCCAGCTAAGTTTAAGCAGTGTTATATGACGACCCAACATCTGCAAACAGACTTTAGAAGACGCTGTAGCTAATCTATTTATCAAGTATTTACACAAAGAAAGGTTAGCGAGCATTTGGAGCTCAGACTGTATCATAGTGACAGTTGGTTTGTGGACGACTGCTTGTCCATCACCATCAGAACGAGAGGGTGGAGCTAACTACAACCGATCGACCATTTTTAAGCAAAAAGCGACTTGTCAATCACCACATAGCCACACCCTAAAAGCATCGTCTTTATTCTTCTCTAAATGGGACAAAAATGTACAAAGTGAACATCCGGCAAGAGTGAAGTAAAGTAGTTGTGCCTGTGTGAGCAGACGGGCAACAGACTGACTGCACTGGTTGTTCTTGACAATACTCGTGTGAAAAGAAAAAGAAAACATTGTCAAAAATGTATTAAACATTTTCTGTCCGTGCCTCGTTTTGGGTGCGTCTTCAGCCAACGTGTGCTGTATTTAATATTTAATACAGGACCACACGGATCTATCTTGCAATCTACAGGTGCTCTTTTTTCTTCTTTTTATTTACTCTGCCTTGAGATGCCTTTCCATTCAACTGCATGCAGTGTAAACTTGAGACAATGCATCAGAAAGTCACTGCACCCTTGTGCTGAACAATTCCATGTTTACCTTCTGTCAGCTGCACTCCATTAAGTGTGCATTATGTAAAGCCCAAGATTGCACTGCATCAATAGCCAGGGGGGAACACCTAAGAATTGGAAATGGTCTTTAAAAGGAGGGACTCACCTCCAGCTTCTGAAGGCTCAGGAGCAGGTGTGCTTATTCACTGGCTTTCCTAAACCTTTTTAGGATGCAATTACTCTTGAATTTCTTTGCCAGAATAACATATATATATATTGTCTTCATTTGTTGTTTTTTATAGTAATCTTACTTTGTTTTTAATCCTCTTTTTTTGTGGTCCAGGAAAATGTTTGCGTTCCTGCTTTGCATCTCGGCTCTGCAGCAAGCGCACGCTGCCTGCGTTGTGGTGAGTAGAAGTATTTAGAAGTATTGGAATATTAGGACGTTTTAATACAATAGGCTATGTTGGAAATTATGTTGTTCACTCGAGTCCTGGAGTGCAGTTTTGATTTTGAGAGACTTTTAATTTAGACAACACTAGAATTCACAATATTATAAAAGAAAATGCCACTGTTTTAATAAACAATATCACATAGTGTGTGGAGCAGGAATAACTTTTTCTCCAGCTAATGCTTTAGCTTTAACGTAAATATAAAATACATTGTGCTGCAAATGCTCCTCAGAAATAGTAAATAATGTCCTGATAAGAACCCTAACTTCTGTTTCTTCTGCTTTCCCAATGTGTCTGGTGCCATTGTGTGTCCGCAGCAAGGTGAGCGCAGTGCTCACTGCATCTGGCAGAGATACGCTGTTTTCAGGCCTCACCTGAGAAAACCTTTTCAATATGTCTCCCAATAAGATTATGGGATTTTGTATAATCCTCTCTGTAAATTCTTCTGTTATGTGGAGCCATTTCAAAATAATTAAACCCGGATATGTTTGGGAGTCACGGCTGAGATATTAAGCCAGTATTAGGCTGTATTATATCTTTAATATCTTGTTTACCTGGTGGTTTTAAGCGTGTGTGTGTGTGTGTGTGTGTGTGTGCAGACATTTGCCCAGAAACCCCAGCGGTCCAGTCTGAGATCGTTGGCGTTCACAATGCCTTCCGCAGAGCGGTGCGGCCGACTGCCTCCGACATGCTGTTGATGGTCAGTGCTGCTTTCTGCTCGTGAAGGCTCAGCTAATGTTCTCCGTCGCTTGTGAGACGGAAGAGAGAATAAACACATTTAAGTGGGTGTGGCACGGCGCCTGAAAATCATAAAATCATATCATAAAGAGGTCTTTTCAAAGGGTTGTATAGTTTGATGATTAGGAGCTGACTCCGCCTTAAAGGGCCAGCGTGTAGCATTTATAGGACTCCATTGGTAAAATATTATATTAATTAAGTGTGTTATATTTTTTTAGAATCATAATTTTCAATACTTTAGAAGGAGTCCACTATGTTGCACATACATGTTTCTAGTTCTCCTACACTAGAGGCCCCAAATCCTGCACACTGGCCCTTTAAGCGATCTGTTGCAGGTCACCTCCGCTGATAGCAGGTCACACTATGATCCATCACAGATAAATACAATCACTCTAAAATGTCATTTTTATGTTCATTACAGGCGAGTAATGTCAACATGGTCTAATCTACTGGGAGCCAAGCCCCACCAGTCCAATAGCATTGTACACAGTTGAAAATCTTTCAGTCAACAGGAGAATGAAGACATCTCATTTCCTTTCCAAAGGAAAGGCTGCAGGGTTTCTGCACGAAAAGAAAAGAAAAAAAAGATCTGGTGTTTATATTGGAGCTTTTGGCTTGGGGCTGTATGAGAAGCACACCAGCTGGTCTCACAGGGGGGAGCGCGTTGCAATCGCAACCTTTTTTCTTCTTCTTCCTATATTCTAAGATCTGGAGTGTAAAATATTTTTCGAAAAAAAAAATCACAAATTATCCCATTTTTTCTTCAAAAAAACCCCCCCCAATATCTCGTGAGAGGACGGATCTTGTTTGGTATTTCTGGTTGTGTGTTTGAAATGAATCATTCTTTCCCCTCTTGCAGAGCTACAGTGAGGAGGTGGCAGCCAGCGCTCAGGCCTGGGTTGACAACTGTATTCTGGGTCACGGAGCGCCCAGCACCCGCATGCTCAACGGTATACGCTCTTCATCCTCTTCCTCTTCCTCTTTTGTTTCCTCTGAACCTCGCTCCACAAATGCAGCGCCTCAGATGACACCTCAGAGGTGCGTTCAGGTTCCCTGTGACCTGAGTGACCTTGTGATTGATTGATCCGGAGTCACGGTGAACATTATCTTATCTACGGTCTTAATACCTTCTTTTCATAACTAATTACACAGAGTAGGATGTGTTATCTTAAAGGAGGTTTGATCATCAATGGGCTTATTAATGAAGCTGCTTTATCTATATAAACTGGGACATGGAAATGAAGGTGTGTGTTTGCAGAAAGACTTTAATCGTGTGTGTATCCAACGAGCAGGATATGAACTGGGTGAGAATATGTTCTATTCATCTGCACCTGACTCGTGGACGGATGTCATCAATGCTTGGCACGCTGAGGTGTCGCGCTACCTGTACCCCAAAGGCTCCAGCAGCGGCCACTACACACAGGTGACGCTCATATCAAATGTAATGCAGGCGTCTGGGTTTGGGGGGTTTTCAGCTCATCGTTTTGGGTTTTTTTTTCGGCCCACAACTTCACCGTTTTGGTTCCCTCTGATCCCATTGAGCTAAAGATCCAGACATTTCCATGAGGGTTAAAATATGGTGAATATTAAACTTACATTCCATGAAGTGAAACACAACTCTGATTGAATGCTCCGGATCTGCTCGGTGTGTAAATAAGAAACTCTTTGCTTCCAAGCAGTTAGACTAATAAAAATAGGATTAATAATCATGACGGTGAATCTGTGGATTCTAGCTTTCAAAATGCTCCTAAGTATTCATTTTATGGATAATTGTCTGTACAAAATGAGTGTGATTCATATCCTTTAATACAATTCCAGCTCAAGAACTGATATGACTCTTTAAAAAAAACAAACGTAAATGAGTCATGTCGGGCAATATGGTTTACTCTCAAAGTAAAGTGGATTTTGTTTTTATCTTTATTGTCAGGTGGTGTGGAACAGCTCCTACAAAATTGGCTGTGGGGTGGCACTGTGCCCGAACAGCATCTATTTATACGCCTGCCATTATTACCGAGCGTAAGTGACCCTCGTTCACCCACCGTATGACTTTGTTGTATCAATGAGCGTTACGATGGTGGAGGTAAACAAGAAAGAACAATAGAAGTGTCTATATATATGTATATTTAGAGGTTAGTTCTGAGTCAGGGGGAAAAAACAAACATGTTTTTTAATGTGTTGAACAGAGGAAACTTCAGGGGATGGCCACCTTACAAGGCCGGACCCCCGTGCGCTTCCTGTCCCAATAACTGTGAAGACAAACTCTGCAGTAAGTAACAGATGTTAGGATGCTCTCTTTATGGCGGATGTATCAATTGTCTACCGAGGTCACGATCTGACCTCGCCATTGTGTCATTTCAGCCAACCCCTGCCCTTACATAGACAAATACATCAACTGTCCGACCATGAAAGACACGACTGGATGCAGCAACCGCCTGGTGTCTTCGTGGTGTCCCGCTTCCTGCAAATGCACCGATGAGATCATTCCCATCGCCTGAAGTGGAGCCAGTGGGCCTGCAGAGGGCATCGGTTCAGACTAGTTACACCTGTGTGTGTTCTCCGTCTGTGAAGCAACATATATGAGCTTATAATCATATACTCATGGCACGTGTCTGGGGAAATGGGGCTTAGTTCTGATTGCCTCAAGTTTTAGTGGGAGTGTTTTTTAAATATGTATCTCGAATCAAAACCCCATCAGAGTTGTGTGACCTGTACTTCGGGGGATTTATCTCACATGATGCTATTAATTGCAGAAATGCGTAAATGAGAGCAGGAAATCTATTTTTCTTGATGACATAATATGAATCAAACATATTCATTCTACATATCAAGCGCTGTCACTTTGTTGCGGTTGATGAGGATTAAAAATGTAACGGCATTTAGTTTTGTGTCATTCTTGCCTCCGTATAACATGAATGTGACAACGTCAAGTGGACATTTTTATTTGTATTATTAACAGACAAATACAAAGTGTTTATAAGTTACTCTTTCATTATAATTTAAAAGAAAAATGTTTCCCGTCACACATACAATATGGAAGTCCCTTCATTATCTTCAGGTGTACTATTTAAACTGTGCTGGACGTTCTACATCATTATTATATCCATCTGAAAACTAAAAACAGAATGTTTACTGTGGTTTGGAGAGACAACGCTGAAAAAATGATCATGTTTGTCAGATCACACCTGACTGTGGCTCACAGTGCCACCGCCTTCTAACGTCAACACCTAAGAAAATAAACATATTTGCATGAATTTACATAAACCAGAAGCAACAAGCTGAATCAACTTTCCATACACAAACGGTCGTGTCATCAGTGCTCC
Organism: Cyclopterus lumpus; assembly: GCF_009769545.1. Classification (NCBI taxonomy): domain Eukaryota; kingdom Metazoa; phylum Chordata; class Actinopteri; order Perciformes; family Cyclopteridae; genus Cyclopterus; species Cyclopterus lumpus. The sequence goes on along the minus strand of NC_046990.1, from coordinate 11,178,533 downwards.
AGATGGGTTGGCACGAAACAGGACTGGAACCATGGAAATAGCTTATTTCTGCAGCAGAAGATTATATGTATTTGTATTTTATTCATATTTACACTTTTTTTTTTTTTTTAAACAATTTTAGGCATACAGAAAATAATTTAAAAATCACATTTTCAAATATGCATGGCAATGAGGGGGTCACAATAAGACATGGCCTATAAAGATTAACTTTCAATTGGCAATGCATTGTCAAATATCCTCTAATAACCAAAAACCAGCAGTAACCCTTGTAGACCAGCAGATGGCGGTGTTGTACAATTCACCAAACCTCCTGCTTCCCAGTGTCCAGTTCAAGCCTTCATCTGAACCAGTGGCATATGAATAAAATGCATGAAACAATGTCATATGCCTCGTCACTTATTATGTCACTTATTATGTTACTTATTATTCTTTCACATGTGCCTCAAACTAGAGGCCATAAGAGACTCAGTCTACATGTGAGGCATGTGCTCCACCTCTGGATCATCTCCAAGGAAGATCACCTTGTTGTGCAGGTTTCATTAAGAGCAGTGAAGGCTGTTGAGATTATCTCATGGTCTCCATGTGCTGGTCCGTGTAAAGAGGAAGACCTCAAACACAATGTGACTGAAACAGGAAAAAAGAATGTCATGTGAGCTTCTCTGGCTTGAGGGATGTCAGATGCAGCTTCTGAATATCAACAGCAATACGGAAAAGAAGATGTACATGCACACTCGTGCTGAACAAGGAGAACAATTATAAAGTCTATATTAATATATACTATTATTATTGATGCAGGTTGCCATTTCAACCCAGTAAAGTGGTTTTGGTATAATCTTTCATCGTGCTTCATATATCCTACTTGTCCTTAGAAACAATCACAACACATGCAAACATTAAATATTAAAAAGTCCAGATCAAAAGTCCTTTTTTAAGTTTGTGTGTTCTGCATGAATGTAAAAAAAAAAAGAAGAAAAAAGGGGGCGTTTCTAGCCTGTATGTGAAAAAAAACAAAACCTAACAATTAGGTTTGATTGACAGAGTCGAAGTCACTTTGTTGCTTAGAAACGACTCGGCGGACCCTTTGTAAAGATGTAACTACTCCTGCGCGAGACACTTTTAAAAAGGCAAGTTCTTCCTCTTATATATATATATATATATATATTTTGTGACTTAAACTGTCGTCTTAACTGACGTTGGAATACATGTGTAGCTCTGTTTGCATACCGGGTTAGTGTTGACACAAAGAAAACTTCACCAAGCTAGCTGGGGGGCGTTAGCATGCCAGCTAGCTCGGCTCAGTTGCCCGTTGCTGCAACAACTTAGCCGGAAGACAGTCCTCTCCATGGAGAGACGAGGCGAGTACCCGACGCTGCTGTCCGCTAAGCTAGTGAAGGGGGGGGAGGAGGGGTGGAGGGGGGTTAGTTATGAACTGGTAACTAACGCTAACTAATGATTTTTAAATATTATTCAACTTAACGGGAACCAGACTGCTGTTACCCACAAGAGGGAGGGTTTACTGCGGGGGAAACAGAAGGGCAACACGGTGGAGATGTGCTAAAAAAAAACGGTCAACTTATTACAGTTAGGGACTAACTAGAGGGTAACGTCGCACGCACACGCACACGCACAACGCTGTTACTATTGTCCCATTGCCTGATTGTGCTGATGTGTGTGGTTCTCCTCGCAGAGCACGGTGCACGGTGCACGGTGCACGGAGCCCCCCCCCCCCCCTCCTCCCCTCCCCTCTCCTCTCTCTCTGACTGTGGGAAGCCGACCGACATGTGCACGGAGAGATGATATGGCAGAATCGCGTGCACGTTTTACAACGAGGCGATAGGCCGGAGGAAAGCTGAAACACAAGGCTTCTGCTACCCGACGGCTCGTGCGTGCGCTTGCGTGTGCGCGTGCTCGAGAAGTGCCTATGGCGGAGTTCGGCGGCAGCCTGCCTCCATTGAATGGTGGGGACGCGGCCGTGCCCGGCGACGAAGACGCCGGCAAGACGCAGTGCGAAGTGTCGGTGTTGAATGGAAACTGCGGGATATCGGGCAACATGGTCGGCTCGGGATCCCTCGTCGCACCGGGCAGCCAAGCCGGGCTGGATGGAGCCAACACCTCCGTGGGGTCGGACCTGAAATGTGAAATACCTCGCCGGAGCAGCATTATCAAGGTAAACACTGGAGTTACGATCCACGTTTGTGGTGCCATTCATTCGGCTGGGCCAGCATGCACATCTGACCCGCACGCAGGGGTGTTGGAAGTTGCATATGCATAAGCCCCCCTGCTTTGAATTTGATTAGTCCCTCTGACATCCCTCTTTTCACTATAATAGGTGGTTTTCACACTGCAGGCCGGTGACGGGATCCCCAGAAGCACATCCTGTACTTTTTTCTGAATATGTTTTGCATGGAATTTGCAAAAGAGTTCTTCTCCTTTTCATGGTCTTGGTAGCAGTCTACATGTGCATGGCTGTAGGTATGCACAGGGTGGGACTGGAGGGTATTTATTGCTCCAAAAAGGGAAACGCATGTATATATTATAATCTTGCAATAGCAGGGAAGTTGAATATAGCCGTTAAAGAGGTTTGTCAGAAAAATAGTACATCCACAAACTCTTACATGCAATAAAAAGCATGTGATTGAAGGCGCTACGTTCTTTATACCAATAATATAGAGGCTGAAGCGGTTATGTTTAACACATATTTGAAAAGTGGACCGATGTTTAACGGGGTGATGTTTTTTGTAGAGAGACAGCAAATAACATGCAATTACATATTGCACTTTAGAGCGAATGAGAGGGAGTGTCCGCGAAGTGAAAAGCAGTAGATGCAGTCTCGACCGTTCAGTGCGGCAGCAAATAATGTAGAATAATAGTAATGGTGATGAAGGGCTGCTGGATATCTCGCATGTTGACCTCACACTTATTGATGATCTGCTCGGCATTGATCGAGTGCGTCTCACTGTTAGCGTAGTGTTGAATATAGTAGTGAGCAACACAATAAGATGTCCCGTATTGCTGTTTAAAGACACACAGGTGGTCAGAGGACATCCCCGAGCAAGGCACTCAAGTCTCGACCTGTGCCAGGTGCCGATCCTGGATGCTCTTATGACGGATGAAATGCATACGTGTACATATGCAAATAACAAACATTCCTTTTAACCGATTCATATTTGCTCCAAGACTTTCAGTTGGAAGCTTTGCAATTCACTGTCCTTGCCTCAAGAGTAAAGGGCGTTGGGAGTGTTGCTTAAGGGTTACCAAAGAGGATGACACTTCCTCACGTTGCACTAATCTGCACTATGTTGAAAGCCGATTCAAATCATTGACTACGCTAACGTGCACACCGATATTCCACCATAATCCCCGACGTGACAATATTCTGAATTTCTTACGGGTCATGTAAATGGCATTTTCTGTTCCTCTGGATGTATCATTTCCCAATGAGACACGTGGAATGTGCCGATAGTATTTGTGGTTTTGGGAGCATTCCTTGGACACGTATCGAGCGTATTCATTAGTGGAAGAGTGAGTTTGAAGCAGGTGAAGGGCGGTGACGACAAAGGATTCATTATAACTGCTTCGCAATAACTGAACTCAACCTCGGGAGAATATCAGCGCGTCATTGTTGTGAGAAGCCAGAAAAAGAACCCCTCTCGTGTGGCTGCTATTCACATTTGGCTTTTTTTTTAGTAGTCAGACTACGAGACTTTATTCCCGCTAGATTTAAAATGCATGACCTGTGTACGGAATTAGTTGAGGCGCAGATGTCAACGTCCGCCTGGGTTAGTCGCTCACGACCGTGCGCCTGATCAATACCGTTATTAAGCCTATGATTTGATTCCTCTGCTTCGGGAGCGTCCTTTTTCAGCCTTTTCACGTGCAACACACATTCCTGACACGCTGTGGCTGTTGAGCTCTGACATGCTGCCGGGAGATTGACGGGGTTAATATTGACATTTCTGCTCTGTCAAGTCCCAGAGTGATGTCTCACTACACAAGAACCTGTCTCACTTCGTAGGCCATTCGAAAGTGATTTGTGTCTGACGTTTCCACTTGAATAAGAGACACGGAAATCCATTTTTTGACTCCTTTTTGTTGGATTCAACTCATAACCTCTTATTAATTTTAAAGTAAAATACACTTCAAGAGCCGAATCAAAGAGGCTATATCTATGAATAACTCTGCTCTTGGGCACAACGTTGTTTACAAGTGCAGAGATTTTTTCAAAGTGTTTGAGTTTCAGGGCTTAGTGAATGGAAATGGAAAAAAAACAAACATGTTATTATAGTGATTATATATATAGAATTGCCAACATATCATGTCTAGATAATTCAGGGCTTCAGTAGTTTTGGGAAATCATAATGTTTTTCCCACTTTCAGTCAGAAACCAATACATTCCTTAAGGAAAGATGTTTTTAAATTTATTTAAGTTATATCAGACTGCAGTATTGGGCAATATTGGGTGCTTATGGGATCAAATAACATAATTATCATCCAGGAATTGAGCCAGGCACCTTTTTCAAGCTTCTTCTGAGAGGAGGCACCGTCTCCAACCTTCACCAAGCAAGTGCCATATCAAACTACACAATTATTACCTTTATTTATTAGGCATGAGAAACAAGTCAAATGCACAGCGAGTTAATTTGAACTGTTGTTGGTGTTTTGCTTAGCAACAACGCACACACACACAATAGTGATCATGGTGATGATAATGATAACAGTTGAAGCCAAAAATAGATGTCCTGTTAAGAGACCATGGACTTGACCACGGTTTGGTTTGGTGCAACAAGTCCAGTTCTTAATCAAGATAGAAAACATATCGTACATAATAAAAGTTACGTATTACACGCCAGTCGGTATCCTGTTAGTAAACTTTGGATTTTAAGTCACATTTTATACCCGTGTGAATGCAAAACCTTCCAATCTGAAGACTATCAAGACTACAGCAAGCCGTGTCTGCATGCTAATATCTCCCTGAAGGCAGTTGTTGTTGCGTTTGACAGCTGTGACTGATGGACGGCTGCAGCCGGTGGTTGTGGAGGGTTGGCCCAGTGTTAACAACACAGCCTTCAGTTCTTGTTAAACTGCTTCTCTGAAGAAAGATGGGAGGATGTGGTCGGGACGGCACCAACCGTCTGCTCGTAGTAACGACAAAACAGCACCTTTGCAGATCTTTTAATTTGATGGTTGCTCCATGCCGAACTCCACCCAAAGATCTACACTCAGCCTTCCAAGTGAGAAGCTCCTCTAAACCCTCACACTGCCCTCTATATTTCACCAGATGCAGATGGTTCTGTTGCAGGAGTGGTTGGTCAATTATTCATGGGTGTTTTGATTCTTACAGACTAAAGTTGACCTCAACTCATGACCGCATCGTCTATGAAATACAAACCTACCCCCTTTAAACAGCCGTGTTTTAAACCTCCATAGGGCGAATGCTTAGTAATCAAGATATCAATCAAATAGTACAGTAGTACCTCCGTTTAGGGAGTCTGCTTGTTTGTTAGTCAGCGTAATAATTCACTCCGTCACAAGTCCATTACCATTCCGATGTTTTAGGGATGCACCTAACATATCAAATGACGATGTGTCACTGCTGCATTAGAAGCATTGAGCAGAGTGTGTTTAGGCTCTCTGATGACTGTATGATGCGAAGGCTCTTGTAACAGTGCTGTGTGTGGTTGGCTCGTGGCAGGAGGAATAATGGGTCCGCCTCACACCTCAGATCCTCTTGCACAAAGACGGTCTCGCCATCGCTTGGTAAATAACACTTATTTCACAGCTCTGATGAGAGAGAGAAACAAACTCTGTTTGTGACATCGCGAAAAAAGGGGAAACCATATGGTATTAATTATGGCGGACCAGCAGTGCTGCGAGGCCAAGACGAGTTCCTCATCGCGTTGTATTATATCATCCAGTTGGCTCAGTGCACCGCAGCCAAGGGGTGAGTTTTGGTTTCGTAATCATTGTAGAATTATTTAGCTGAGCTGGATTTCTTTTCTTTTTTTTAGCATCTGTGACTGGACGACGGAATATTTGCTCTTGTTTAGGCAACAGGAACGGAAAGCAACGTTGACAGCTCACACAATCAGTTGTTCCTCATTTGAAAGGTGACGGCTGGGAGAGAGGGGGGGGGGATTACTTTGCTCTTTTCTTTTCCTCCTGTGCAAGCGACATGTTGAAACTCAACACTGTTTAATAAAATATATTTTCAACTTTTGCTTTTTGTGCCAAAGAGTAATTTCAAAGAGTCAGATTTCAGAGAGTTTCCATCATAGAGATAGAAAAGGCAGTAACACCGACATGTGACGGTTTTCTGGGGATCATATGACGAAAGAAAATGTACGTATGTTGTTAGTAGTCATGGCAACGACGCGCATCAGTGTCAGCTGCATCGTGCATACCTACGTTCACATTTGACAGTAATGATCTGTTTCGATCAGCTTTAATGACATGGCACACGGTAGATTCACTGTGAATACTTATTATTATTATATAGGCTATACATTCACATTCAAGTGTTTTGAAGTGACATCATGTTATATTGTACATTTCAGTAAAAGGATGCTTTCAATATGCCCACTGTATACCGAGTGCTTTGTGCTGTTAGCGCTAACGTGGTCATCACTGTGCGTCTTAATAGTTCCCAAACACACGTTTCCATTCCGCAGTCTGAATTGTAGTAAATAATGCATGGTGTTTATGCTACTCTACATTTTTACAATCAAATAGCCAATTGAAGCAAAATGAATTGGGGGATAATTCAGCGTGAAACTGAACTGCCTTGAACAAGAAGCGCGACGTTATCGAACTACAGCACGCTGTCTTTTTTTAATTAAAGTTCCCGTTAAGAAGTGATGTAAATGTTGCTCTAATTAATTATTCACTTCCCTACCATCGTTCAGCCACAAACCCTCTTTGGGCGTAACCCCGTCGGCCAACCCGCCGCCGCCAGTCAACGGGGTGATTCATCACACATCCTTTGACAGCCGTCCCTCGGATCGGGGTCGCCGTGGCTCTGGCAGCCTGCAGCGATCAGTCACTCACCTGAATCATTGCTTCATCTCGTGTCTCGAGTTACACCAGCGGCCGCTCGCCTCACCGGGCGTTTCAAGGGTAGCTCAACCGGCCCCGTTAACGGGAGAGGCGGCTCGACGGCATTACGACGAGCCGCATTAACGTTTTACTGAAATGACACGTGGAGCACAGAATACCGTTTGATTATCAATAATTAAGTTTCTTGGATATTTTAATTTCCTGCACAAACCAGACATTGTGTTTACATTCTCCCTCACACTGTTTACTTGAGTCTTCTCTCATTCATGTTGACTTTACAAACTGGAAAGCTTTTTTTTTTAATGTTAAAACCACAAACTGATATCCGGCCAGAGTCTAGTTCTGTTTGCACGCGAGATAAGAAAGTGTAGCAGCTCTTTAGTGGGAACTCTGCGTGAGTTACATCTTATGAACCGTAAGGTAGCTCTATATTAACATAGTTATTATTTAGTTGAACCTTTTGTTTATTGACAGAATACAATTGACCAGTTAGTTGTTTTTCCAAGTGCCTCAGCATTGTGTTGCTTCGCTGCAGCTCGTATGTTAATTCAACTTGCAGTGCGGAGTGTTTGAAGCCTGCCAGTGTTCTGCAGAGTCTGAACTGTGACGTGACGATTTTGCGTGATCATTTCCTTGTTGAGGTCTGATCCAAATGCAAGCAAAGTCTTATAGCTTGTGTTCTAGCCCTACTGCAGTCTTGTACCTGAGGAAAGGGGGCGTGTGTGCTCCCAGCAGGGCGAGTGGAGCGCCGCACCTATTCAAGTCACCACAGAAGTGAGCCCAATGTGATTAAGAGTCACAAGAGTGATCATGGGTTTCACTTCCTCCACAGTTATGTCTCTTCAACTGTGGTTGAGTAATCATATGCAATAACCAACATATTTTCAGATGCATTCCCTGAAATCAAATCTTATGATTTAGAGGTCCTCGGTTGAGAAACACTGCAACAGGCCCAGTAGTAGTGAGGTGAGCTGTAACATGGGCTAAACAGCCATGTTGAGAGGGGCTTATTGTGTCTCTGACGTGGTCATTCAACACATTGCTTGGCTTGCTGGTTGACATGTCTCTCAAGGTCCCATTGCATTGCTCTCTCCTCCGCACTAGCCGTGAAGGTGTTGGGGAACCAGTAGACGGTCACGTGGTCTCGGTTTTCTTTCACTTGAGCCGATTCCTGCAGGCCAGAGGTCATTGAGGGTTTTTCACAGGCTTAAATTAATCGGCAGCTCATTAGTAACATTTAACATGTATGTTGCCTTCTTATCCAGTATTGAACAGACACATAACACATGTCGTGAGAATTGAGTCCGGCTGTGTGTTATGTGCTTCTATCCGTCATTATAACGTTTCACACTCCTTTCAGGGATATCCTGCAACTTAATGAAGCACCAACGCTGTTAAAAAGGTACCTCTTAATAATACTGCATTAACAAATGAACTGTGTTTAATGGCTTAATTAATATTTGAGAAAACAAGTCTCTCCCAAAAGCCTGCAGCCACAAAGCTAAGAGCTGATGATGTAGATCCTGGAAAGAAGGAAATGGTGAACTGTGAATTTAGAACACCTAGGGTGATTATCTTTTCTTTTTTTTTGTAGGTTAATGGTGTATTTTCTTTTTTCAGAGTAGAAATACTGACAGAAAAACACATTTAAGTGATATAAAGTCAAAAACCGAGGTGAGTGGATCCTAAATTAAGGTCCTTTTGTTGTTGTGAGCTTGTGTTAAACTGATGACATATCGTCACAACCATATTTTACTTTAATTAATATTTTTCAGGACAGTGGAGTCCCAGGGTAGTCACCTTCTTCACACTTGAGTTGACCAACAACTGACACCATATGTTACCGAGCAGAAGCAGCCGGGCCGGGTTTGAACTCCTGTGGGGGTTCGACTGCAGTGCAGCGAGAGAGGGAAACGTCTCCGTATGCTAATTTAAACAAAACAATGGAATATCTGGTTTTATTGAATGTTTAATCGATACCTTGTGTGTTGTGCACAGTTTGCGGTCCTCTTTTTTCACATGGTCCTATTGTTCTTCAGACATGATTGAAATAACCATGATTTTAAGTATTTTCACGGATACACATTACACTTAAAATCTTCTGAAGAGCATTTCATAGCTCTTCCTGTCAACGCGTTGCCCTCTGTTGTTGTTCTTCCAAAGCTCTTCCTGTCAATGCGTTGCCCTCTCTTGTTGTTCCTCCAAAGCTCTTCCTGTCAACGCGTTGCCCTCTGTTGTTGTTCTTCCAAAGCTCTTCCTGTCAATGCGTTGCCCTCTGTTGTTGTTCCTCCAAAGCTCTTCCTGTCAATGCGTTGCCCTCTCTTGTTGTTCCTCCAAAGCTCTTCCTGTCAACGCGTTGCCCTCTGTTGTTGTTCTTCCAAAGCTCTTCCTGTCAATGCGTTGCCCTCTCTTGTTGTTCCTCCAAAGCTCTTCCTGTCAACGCGTTGCCCTCTGTTGTTGTTCTTCCAAAGCTCTTCCTGTCAATGCGTTGCCCTCTCTTGTTGTTCCTCCAAAGCTCTTCCTGTCAACGCGTTGCCCTCTGTTGTTGTTCTTCCAAAGCTCTTCCTGTCAATGCGTTGCCCTCTCTTGTTGTTCCTCCAAAGCTCTTCCTGTCAACGTGTTGCCCTCTCTTGTTGTTCCTCCAAAGCTCTTCCTGTCAACGTGTTGCCCTCTCTTGTTGTTCCTCCAAAGCTCTTCCTGTCAACGCGTTGCCCTCTTTTGTTGTTCCTCCATAGCTCTTCCTGTCAACGTGTTGCCCTCTCTTGTTGTTCTTCCAAAGCTCTTCCTGTCAACGTGTTGCCCTCTCTTGTTGTTCCTCCAAAGCTCTTCCTGTCAACGTGTTGCCCTCTGTTGTTGTTCCTCCAAAGCTCTTCCTGTCAACGCGTTGCCCTCTTTTGTTGTTCCTCCAAAGCTCTTCCTGTCAACGCGTTGCCCTCTTTTGTTGTTCCTCCATAGCTCTTCCTGTCAACGTGTTGCCCTCTTTTGTTGTTCCTCCATAGCTCTTCCTGTCAACGTGTTGCCCTCTTTTGTTGTTCCTCCATAGCTCTTCCTGTCAACGCGTTGCCCTCTCTTGTTGTTCCTCCAAAGCTCTTCCTGTTGCCCTCTCTTGTTGTTCCTCCAAAGCTCTTCCTGTCAATGCGTTGCCCTCTCTTGTTGTTCCTCCAAAGCTCTTCCTGTCAATGCGTTGCCCTCTTTTGTTGTTCCTCCAAAGCTCTTCCTGTCAACGCGTTGCCCTCTCTTGTTGTTCCTCCAAAGCTCTTCCTGTCAACGTGTTGCCCTCTGTTGTTGTTCCTCCAAAGCTCTTCCTGTCAACGTGTTGCCCTCTGTTGTTGTTCCTCCAAAGCTCTTCCTGTCAACGTGTTGCCCTCTCTTGTTGTTCCTCCAAAGCTCTTCCTGTCAATGCGTTGCCCTCTCTTGTTGTTCCTCCAAAGCTCTTCCTGTCAACGTGTTGCCCTCTCTTGTTGTTCCTCCAAAGCTCTTCCTGTCAACGTGTTGCCCTCTCTTGTTGTTCCTCCAAAGCTCTTCCTGTCAACGTGTTGCCCTCTGTTGTTGTTCCTCCAAAGCTCTTCCTGTCAACGTGTTGCCCTCTGTTGTTGTTCCTCCAAAGCTCTTCCTGTCAACGTGTTGCCCTCTGTTGTTGATCCTCCATAGCTCTTCCTGTCACTGCGTTGCCCTCTCTTGTTGTTCCTCCAAAGCTCTTCCTGTCAACGTGTTGCCCTCTCTTGTTGTTCCTCCAAAGCTCTTCCTGTCAACGTGTTGCCCTCTCTTTTGACGCACAGATTCATTTTCACCTCAAGCCTCCTCTGTCTTCTTATCTGACGATGCAACTTGAGAGAAATTAGTGCAACGGATCTCCTTAGTCGTTATCTGATGATGATATGTTTTAACTTTCTTTATGCAGTATAAGTGGACATACTGTATGAGAACCTTGCATACTGAATGGAGATCTGTGCGTTACAGATATGCATCCTGCTGCTATCTTGACTTTTAAAAAAGTAAATTTCATCCTAAAAGGAGATAAGATAGGATTCCAGACTCAGGAAGTCACTGTAATGAGGCCCCATCTTTACATTACAGGCAACCAACGCTCATGAAGTTGGGTGTCAGTACTTGTCTATGTGTTGGGTTTTAATATAATATAATATCTAGGCATCGGTTTGTCTCCTTCTGAAATTAAATACAAATTAAAACCACAGATTTACACGACCATCAGTATGTTAAAGAAGAAAAATAAGAAACTTGGAGGTGGAAATTGTGAAATCCTGATAGAATAGCATTAAACTCCATATCAAATGCATATCCATATCTACAGTACATTTTACAGGATTGCTGCATAAGAACTGACTTCTGGTAGTGACCAGCTTCGTATGCTCTTTTGTTTTTCACTCTTAAATCCTAAAAAAGAACATATCCCACTGTTGGCTGTGGGTTATGTATGAGCTTCTTAGGTAACCGTGCTGTTGCCTCAGCTTGTTTGGTAGGTAGGGGGGAGACTTTAATGCAGTCTTGGGTCTAATCCAGAGTTAGAAAATGATTCAGGAGTCTTGTGCCACAGGACAAGATAAATCTAAAAAGACCGTTTCTGGTTCCAAAGAGAAATATGTGCTCCGTGCAGGATTTAACTTGTAGTTTTATAACATAGATGTTGCATGTCATCCTAAATCAGCCTAAATAAATGATCATTAAACAGGAATGTTCAACACTATTAGTGCCAGTGGGTTTTTAAGGCACAATGCTACCAGTCTGGTATTTGCATTCTGCTAGAAATCCGTCTGATTGAATAGATTCAGATTATCGTGACTTGAGGCCAACGCTGGTCTGGAGCTGAACGTTCATTCATGCTGCAATACGATTCCCATTGCTCGTTGTTGGCGATGTACACAGAACAGGGGAACAGAGAGCGATGGTTCTGTCATGTTCTCTGTGCTGAGCCAGAGAACATGCAGGATCCAGTCCAGTAGGGGATTCAGACTCCTCTGGGAGCAGTTGGATGTGCTCCGTCTTACTTATGCATGGTCTCTTCCTGGGTTTGCCTCTGTGTGACTCACCCAAACACCGAACATGTACTTACACGGTATGTAAAGGCATAACAATAATGCCCCCCATAGGATAAGCCTTGTTATTATCTCTTTATTATGAAACACCTTGAAAACATCCAATATCGTTGTGTGTGTGTGCTCCACTGACTTGTACCAGGGGTTTCATCTCTGAACACACTGTAACTAAAATGAAAAATAAATTCTGTTGCGCCACAGTTATGCAAGAATTTCTATCGGCAATCAAAGAAAGACTTTAACCTTAATTTTCCCCCAACATCATAAAGAAATTAATAAAATTGAGCTTCACAAGGATTCAAAGAAGTAATGAGTAACAGCATCGCACAGCAGTGTGTTTTGGATGAAGGTGACACGTTCAGTGTGCGATCCCACTTTTATAACAAGCTCTGACATTTTATAAACCCACAATTAAGGTGGCGACATTACGGGAATATTTAAGGTGCACTCAACAGGGAAATAAATGGAAATGTATGCGATTTTATGGGAAATAACTGGAATACAATTACAATACCCCTAGGCTGCATTACCCTTGTCATATCAGGATACAAACAAACATATTACTGTATCATAAGCACACATAATTCATTAATTTGTTAAATGAACATACCTTTAACTCAAACATCAGAATCGTCTATCGGATGTACGGTGCACATACAAGGAATTTGACTCGGTAGACGGTGCATCGCAATAAACACGAAGGAATCATTGAGTCATAATTTAAAAATAAATATGGTAAACAAGCAAACGGATAACAGTACGTTATTATGCCAGGAGACCTGGTATTAGCTTCCCTTGAGACATCTCTGGAGATGCGCTACCAATCAAACTGTACGGGTGACTTGATAAAGGGCCGTAAATCCTTCAGTTATCAGTCATATAAAAACTCTGTAACCGTGAAGGGAAGATGAAGGTCTAGTTCACGGCGGTGCGGCTGACTATACTTGGTCTCTTCAGGTATTCCCTTTTTTAAAGCTTTGGCCTTGCTCATCGCTCCCTTTGAAGATCCTATTGTAAGGAGATAAGAGATATTTATGTCTAGAAGAATATGTACCCAATAAAGCTATATCTGTTTGATCTATGAATAGACAATCTGATGTTCACGTCTTTTGAAGAACCATTTAAGGACAAATGAAACTATATTTTCTTAATTGAAAAAGAAAAACACTTCGGGCCATCTGACTTCCTGCAGAGACAGGAAAAAGAGACTGTTACGTAAGAAACAAGAGTCCCCAGGGCATAATAACAAATGCTAAGACAGATGGGTGTGGGCGGTATTGTTTTCTAGTTTAGGTAAAGGAAGCCGAGGGGAAATCCTGAGGAGAATGCCTGGCATGGCGGACCTTTACAGCAGGAAGCAGACATAATCTATCAATAAGATGTGACTGTAAGTTCACATTCTTGACCAGATCATAAGGATGCATGGGTGCATTCAGGTTCTGAGTATGTATTGTTCATGCTTCGTACACGGAGAAGTGAAAGATTCTACCAACCAGAGTTAATTTGCAATACTCACAGATGGGATTTTGTAATGATTCATGAATTTTTTGAAAAATCATTACGTAATATTATTTGTCCTTCTGTAGTTTCAGAATTGCCCAGTGACGAAGCAGTGCGTTTCTGTTTGATGCGGTGTTTGTTATTTCACTTGATTGTATTTGAGATGTCTTTCACGTTGGGGAGGAACTTTGTTTAATCTCCCTGGGCTTCCGTTTAGTTCGGTCCATTCAGTGTTGTTGTTCTATATCGTCTACTATGATGTTTTCATCATGCAAACAACAAATAAACAATCTCGCCGAGACTGTGGGTCAGTATCACTGGCTTTGCAATGTCCAATTGCAAACAAGTACACACATGATGCAGCACAGCTGATCCCTGTGTTGTGGGACAATAGAGGAAACCATAAGCAGACAGACAGGAGACAAAGATGTCCGTCTCTCACATTTCTTAACGTTAGTATTGTCACCTGAATGTGAACGGAGGAAGATGTCAGATGGGGGATGTGTAAAAGCTCCTATATATTTATTTATGGGCATGTAGATATAGACACATCAATCATACACGTGACCCATCATTCTTATTATGGAATCACATCAAAAGGTTTTGTGCATTTCATTAAAACACAAAAGCAAAAAGAAGATTACATTCCTTCAAGCTGAAAGTTATTTTTGCTTATGTATCTACAGAAAGGTTTTTATTCATGCACTGCTTTCTGTTTCTCTGCAGGATGGCTCAAGACAACGCAAAGAAAGAAAGAAGACGGTATCATTCAGCAGCATGCCCACAGAGAAGAAAATTAGCAGCGCAAGCGACTGCATCAACGCAATGGTGGATGGCTCTGAGCTGAAGAAAGTGCGATCCAATTCCCGCATCTACCACCGCTACTTTCTCCTGGATGCCGACATGCAGTCGTTGAGATGGGAGCCCACGAAGAAGGAATCAGAAAAGGCCAAAATTGATGTGAAATCCATCAAGGAGGTGCGGACAGGCAAAAACACAGACACTTTTAGAACTAATGGAACCTATGATCAGATATCGGAGGACTGTGCCTTCTCAATCATCTTTGGGGAGAACTATGAGTCCCTGGACTTGGTGGCAAACACTGCAGATGTAGCCAACATCTGGGTTACAGGGCTGAGGTACCTGATCTCCTATGGGAAACACACCTTGAATATGATAGAAAGCACTCAGAACAACATGCGCTCATCTTGGCTCGGTGAACTTTTCGATGAGGCAGACGTTAACAACAGCAGAAAAGTATCGATATGTGCTGCTGTGCAGCTCGTCAAGAAGTTGAACCCTGGACTTAAAAATGTGAAAATAGAACTGAAGTTCAAAGAGATTCACAAAGCCAAGGACAAAGCAGGTTCCGATGTGACTAGAGATGAGTTCATTGAGGTCTTTCATGATCTTTGCACCAGACCAGAAATTTATTTTCTCTTTGTTCAGTTCTCCAGTAACAAAGAATTTCTGGATAGCAAGGACTTGATGATATTTCTGGAGGCAGAGCAGGGTATGGCACAAGTCAGTGAAGACACCAGCTTAGAGGTCATTCACAAATATGAACCATCTAAAGAGGGCCGGCTTAAGGGTTGGCTTTCTCTAGATGGGTTCACCAACTATCTCTTGTCTCCAGAGTGCCATATATTTGACCCTGAACAAAAAACAGTTTGCCAAGACATGAACCAGCCCTTGTCCCACTATTACATCAATGCATCCCACAACACATATCTGATTGAAGATCAGTTCAGGGGTCCCTCTGACGTGACAGGGTATATTCGTGCCCTCAAGATGGGCTGCCGCAGTGTAGAGCTGGATGTTTGGGACGGGCCTGATAACGAACCTGTTATTTACACAGGTCACACGATGACGTCGCAGATAGTGTTTCGCAGCGTCATTGATGTCCTCAACAAGTACGCCTTTGTTGCATCCGAGTTTCCACTGCTGCTGTGTTTAGAAAACCATTGCTCCTTAAAGCAGCAGAGAGTCATGTTTCAGCACATAAAGAAGATCCTCGGAGACAAGATCCACATAGATCCCCCGAAACCTGAGGACTGTTACCTCCCCTCCCCCTTAGAACTGAAGGGAAAGATCCTGCTGAAGGGTAAGAAACTGAGCACAAACTGCACGGCTTCAGAAGGCGAGGTGACGGACGAGGACGAGGGGGCCGAAATGTCTCAAAGGGTGAGCATCGACTCGGCGGAACAACAGACAGTCGCACCCAAAAAATTCCAGCTGTCGAAGGACCTCTCTGATCTGGTGACCTTATGCAAGTCTGTGGAGTTCAAAGATTTCCCAACATCCTTCCAGAACCAGAAGCAATGGGAGCTTTGCTCTTTCAATGAGGTCTTTGCTAGTCGCTGCGCCAGCGACTTCCCAGGTGACTTTGTGAACTACAACAAGAAGTACCTTGCGCGAGTTTACCCTAGCCCCATGCGGATCGACTCCAGCAACATGAATCCACAAGATTTCTGGAAGTGCGGTTGCCAGATCGTGGCAATGAACTACCAGACTCCGGGCCTGATGATGGATTTAAACATCGGTTGGTTTCGTCAGAACGGGAACTGCGGCTATGTGCTGCGTCCGGCCATCATGAGGGAGCACGTATCATATTTTAGTGCCAACACTAAAGATTCAGTGCCTGGTGTTTCTCCACAGCTCTTGCACATCAAGATCATCAGTGGACAAAACTTTCCTAAACCCAAAGGCTCAGGTGCCAAAGGAGACGTAGTAGACCCCTACGCGTACGTGGAAATCCACGGCATTCCGGCTGACTGCGCTGAACAGAGGACTAAAACGGTCAACCAGAACGGGGACAACCCTCTGTTTGACGAGAGCTTTGA